>NW_014555863.1:1098494-1124569 GCF_001313825.1 Dinoponera quadriceps
TGGGCTCTCACCTGTCGTTGAGAGCGCGACCCCGAAATAATTAGGAATCGCGACACGCGGTACGTTAACAAGGGCTTAAATATACTCGGTACGGGCGCGGGGTACGTATTAAGCAGGCTCTGGCCAGCTGTCTTGCCTTTCGTTAGGCGGCTGTGCGGAGAGAGAGCACGGAGAGGGATTTTGAAGGAAGTAGAAGGTGACAGAGGAGGGAGGGGTCGGTCGGTCTTCTTCCGCTCGGAGCCAGCCTCGAGCTCGGCTCGTTTTTCGGACGACGCTACGCGAAAGACTCTCGGGCGGTTTTAAAGCCGCAATTTGTCCGGCCGTGAGCCGACAATTAATGTAATTACGCGTTCAATGAGAATTACCATGCGTCTACCACGGTTGCGCGCAGCTGCACCACCACCACCTTCGTTCCTCCGCGATCGTGATTTTTTGCGATCGCGCGGCTAGACCGTAAAACACCGAGCTGGTCGCTCCGGAGAGAGAGGCGGACGGCCCTTCGTCTTCTTACCGTTCTCCCCCCTCTCCCTTTCTCTCTTCATCATTCTCTCTCTCTCTCTTTCTCTTACTCGCGAAGAGAGAGAGAGAGAGAGAGAGAAAGAGCTTCGTGGCTTCGCAGCGCCTGTAATATTTTTGCCTTCGTCTTGCGCCTTATCGCCCGCAACTATTACCTGCCACCGGTCGGAGCGATCGTTGCCGGTTATGTATTACCGAATTTATGAACCCTAGATGCTTCACGGGCAGATCTCCCTCGCGGGTCCGCGATCGTTACGTTGTACCTCGTATAAAGCTACATATCAGCTTAAGGGGTGAGGCTAACTCGATTAGTCGCATTATTGGTATCGGATAATATGCAGCGCAGGGGTTCCTGCGCTACCGGGGCATATTAGTAACAGAATCCCTATAAGGCCGTCGCGTTTGATATTACCTGCCCACCTTCCTCATCCTCCTTCTCCACCAACGCTTCGCCGCGAGCGAACACAAGACCGCTGCGAAGGAAGGAATAAAAAGGTAGCGCGTATTCTTGCCGGCGACGACGTCGATCCCCCCCTCCTACCGCCACTTGCCGACGTATCGGTTATAAGCGGGGCATAAATTACTCACACCGTTGGAAAAATGCCGAAGGGGGAAGGTGCAGCGCGCCCAAGGAAACGAGTCCGCCATGTTATCGCCCCAAATTGATACGCTCTTTTACATGGATTTTGACGCAACCTTTTTTTCCCACAAGATTTATCGTTCTCGGTAACGTTAGCGCGTGCACGGCACGCTCAAGTTTCCTCGAATCCCCGATAACGACGACACGACGCACCACTCCGAAATTCGTACGAGATCTTATTCCGTGACTTTGGGGAGGGGGGGGGGCGACCGTACGAGTACAACACGTTCCCCTTCTCTTCGGTCGTTAATTTTATTTTAATTAGACGGAGATGTATATCACGCAAAACCTGCGACCTACATAACCAATTTTCCCGGCGGAATGCCAGAAGGGGACGATCGGATTCGTCCGCGGGATCACGGTTAGTAACGAGGAATAGGACAGGCAGGGACGAGAAGAGAGAGAGAGAGAGAGATGCATACAACGCGCACGTCGTCGCGAGACAACGCAAGCTGCATGTCCGCGAGGTCGCGTGCTAACACCAACCACCTTCCCTGCCGGACCTTAAGTCTGTGGTGAGAAGCCCCGTGTTTACGGTATCCCGTTTCTTTCTCGTTTACGCTCGCGCCCTATGCAACCGATGCAACACGCGCGACGACGCAGCGCCGCATCGACACCCGTTATATGACCCCTTTTATTTCGATCTCCTTTCGCGCTTTAATCAGTCGGGCACGGACGAGTGTGTGTTTATGTACCGAGCAATTAATTTATTCGGCTGCATCGCACGAGTCGATCGTTATCGGGCCCATTGCGGGCGAAATTGTCGGCGAATATCGAGCTGGTAACTCTTTAATTACATGCGAACGTGCTCCTCGCGCGCGACAGAGGGGTGCCCCGCACTTCCTTTCATCCGGGCGTATCGCGTAGCGTCTTCGTCACGTTTTCATTAAACGTCCCTCGAGTAAAAGTTGGGGCATCGTGTGTGATGATTCCTGATTGGTAGAACATCTGTCTCCCGTTAGTACGGGAGAAACGAGTGGGAGTGAGAGAGAGACGTATCGACAGAGAACGCTGCAATGTGCGTGTGCACGAGTGATGCATATATTATAAGTACTTAATTTGTAACGTAGGATTGATTTCTATATTATTTTCATTTTGTATAATTGTTAGAAGCGATATTTACGAACAATAGAGGAGAAGGCGATATTGTACCTTGCAGATATTATAGCCCCCCTTAATGTCTCCGTTTTTCGGTAACGAATTCTAGTGATTACTTATGGAAACATTTGTTTAATAGTCCACCATCACGCAGTGACGATAATATGCCAATACACAATAGTCAGCATTTGTTACGACGTATTTTTACTTTCAAGCATTTCGTTTTCAAGGTACATTTTAGCATTTAATTACACATTTTAATTACGCATTAAATCACACACTTCCACATTTTTCGTAATCTTGGGTATATTATCATACGAATATATGTTTACTTGAATATTTTCGTTCGTTATTCAGTATTGTATTCCGTTGTATGCAAATAGAGTTATGCAAAATTAAATAATAGCATGACGTTTTGCTAAGTCGGCTCACCACTAAAAATAGATTCGATATCTTTTTTCCAAAATTTTCAAGTGTGCGTCGAAATAGTTATTCTATGAATAATTCAAATTAAGTTGAAACGTTTATTCGTTTTGTAGAAATTGTCCTTTTGACAGTATCCTATCTGAGTTTTATTCGACAATATCTATTTTCTGACAAGTAAGTCAGTGTCTATATTAAAAATTCACTGTTATATTCATTGTTGTTTCTTCTAAGAGACTTTATTTCGAATAAATATATAAATTTGTAACAAAACACTGTATTTTAAACAAAACTAATTTTATCAGGAGAGTCACATTACCGCCCCTATTTTTCTTAGATTTTGCAGTGTCGCCACATTTTCATAAATAACGTCTACTAAGTAATAAATATTTCATAACTTTTAGTCTAGAATCGATTGAACAACATTTTGACGAATATGTCTTTAAGTTTTCAATTAAAAATATTGATTATTAATAAAATTATTATACGCTATGTAAATGGGAGAGGGCATAATACCACTTTCTCCTCTCTCTCTCTCTCTCTCTCTCTCTTTCTCTTTATATATATATAATAATTTTCTATTATAAAATTACATTCCCAATTGAACTTAAGTTAAAACTTATCATAAACACAATGCTAGAAAATTTTGTATTGTTTATATATATACGTAAAATACGTTATTATCAAAAGTATTGTGGAGAATATTGTTCGCGGCAGTTTCATGAAATGCCGATTATTATAAAATGTTATATAATCTTAAATTTCAGCAAGCCGTGACTAGAACGATTTAAGCCTTTCAAATCTGTAGTTCTCTATTAACGGCAGACTGTGTCCTAACTCTTACTTGAAGAACACTAGTTTCTATATCACTGACATCGGTTGTCCCTGTCTCATCCCGGTAGACAGATGAGCGCAGTTTACGGGCTCGTCGCGGCGGTACTTCATTGCTGCTCGTCTTATTACGAACACGTTCGAGTTGGTGTTCTTAGATCTCTTTTTTTTTAACCAAATTTAGAGGATGTAGGTAATCAACTTTTAGTATTTACAACGCGTCTCAAACGTACACTCGGGAAAGAGCGAGACACGGGAGAATCAGAATAATCCGAATCGACACAGTACAGTAAAGTTTCAGTAAGCACCGCGCTTTCGTAATCGTAGCCAGTCGGCGAGCTCAGGTATTTGTGAAAATACACAGCAATCTTATCTGCTCGTCCTTAAAGCCGATGCCACACTTTTACCGTATACTTATATGTAAAGGCGGAATTGTAATATTGTCGTTAATTATACTATTGTCGTTAAAGCGGCAATAACGTATACGAGCGTATGGAAGTGGGTCGTGAGGTAATCTTTTATTGCCAGTGTGCTATTATTATTAACGATTATGTTTGTTGGGATCGCGATGCGCGGACAGCGCGGTGTACCTGCGCATCGCCCGGTAGCTCGTAATGTTCGCAGCCAAGTTACTTACAAGATTTCCGCACGTACCTCGTCGAACTCGGTATAAATTTATACCGTAAACGATATCGTGCGGCCGCACGCGCGGATATGCTAATCACGGGGGGGACTCGCGTCTCACGACTCGAAGTATAAATTCGAACGTTTCGCATCGCGTATGTAAGAGAGAGAAAGAGAGAGACGGTTTCAAGATACACGCACACACACGCTGTATAGGATAAACCCGCCGTAAGAAATACATACATGCCGCGGTAATTGCTCTGAGGCATATTTGATATTCGATACATGGCAAATCGCTTTCACGAGAGAGGAAGGAGCGCGCGCGCGCGCGCGCGAGCGAGGGCTCCGAGGAGGAGGCGTAATACCGGGCCCCTCCGTATAAAGTTATTCCACGAATTATATCGAGACATTGCGTGACTGCGAAACTTCCCAAAAATTTCCGTAGGTAGTATAATAATAACGCGTGTACCAGGATCTTCTTTTGATCTCGTGTACGGGTCGGCGATGCGGTCGATAATTAGATTAATTGACGTTTGTTGAATAAAGCCCTGTAATCTGTACCGAATTGTCCTCGGTAGCGGAGGAGAGTTTAATGCAGGGGAGAAAGCTCCGTCCAGAGAGCCGCTTGGCGTGCCGCGAACCGGTAAAGAGAGCAAAACGGACGTTCGATATAAAAGTCAGCGGATTGATTCACGAGAGTGTCCTTGGTGCGCGCGCGCGCGCGCCCACGTATGTGTGTATACCGAATTCGCGTGGTAAGGTGTTGCACGTGTTTTTCGCAACGAGTTACATGTGTGTCTCGTATTAATACCCGCCGGATCCTCGGAAGCGAATTCAGCCGCCGCGTCGACTCGTGAAATCCGATTCCCCGAGTAGAAGACGGCTGATTGCTTCGTAACTGCGTAAATTGATCGTGGCGACAGTTGAGAAAACGAGACGGAAGAAGAGAAAAATGAGACCGCGCGCGCGCGCGAAAGCGCGAGTACTATTCTTAACTTAACACGCGGAACGACGCGAGATACAGATATATTCGAGTGAGACGCCGTTAGATCGCGTCCGTTCGATGTCGGTCGTTTCGCTCCGAACCGACAACCCGCGAGGGCTAAGACAAGGCCAGGCGCCATTGTTCGGCCGTTTATCGCCGCTTCTCCCGAAGGGCGAAGACGATCTCCTTCCACCTTGGACGAGCGCGCACGCTGCAACGACGATTGTATTATCCCGATAGTTAATGCTATTTCGCGAGCCGAGTTTGACGAGTTTACGACGCGATTCTACGAGGATACAGAACGGACGGTCCGCGACCGACTGCCCCCTCTCCCCTCCCCCCTCCTACCTCTTTCTCTCTCTCTCTCATTCTGTCTATCCGTCTTTCTTTCTCTTTCTCTTTCTTTCTCTCTCTCTCCCCCCCCCCTTCTCTCTCTCTCTCTCTTCGCCTCCAGGAACGTTGATTTATGCCCGACGTTACCTTTGCCAATGGATTTACATCCCGATATTTATTATTCGCAATATTATCGCGCGCGCCTTTATTGCGTTAGTCGAAATGCCTTCACCTCGAAGACTCTCCGGCCGTTCAGCCTCTTTCCACCTTCTTTCTTTCGGCTCATTCCTTTTTCTGTCGGCTCCGCCGGCCGCCCTCCGCGGGCCGTCACGCTCGATGCGATCTCCCGAAGCTTATATCAGTAGTCGTTTTAAAAGGAATATTTATTACGCGCGGAAAACGCGCGCGCGTCAAAGGAAAGAACGCGTGTGCGCGTTCGATAAGTGCGACGGTGCTGCTTTCACGACTCGGTGGAAAACTGTTCAAATAGCGCGACGGAATGATCGCGCGTGTGAAAGAACCACGTCCGATCGGAGGCTTTCCCAAGACGATTTCGTGCATAACGTTCGACGTGCCGTGATCGATCGAGGGGGGGTTGCCGTGCGGCCTCGTCTACGAAAGAGAGAGGGAGAGAGAGAACACGCGTGTTTCACCTCCGCCGAAAATTCTTCCGTATTCAGGATCCTCTTCCGCGAAGCGAGCGGCGCGCGGGAACACCTCTGTCCTGCCGTGTATCATTAAATTAATGTTAAATGAATGGTTACGTGGGGGCGTGATTTCGGGGCAGATCGTATCCCGCTGTATTATTCCGGCAGTAAATTCGGAGCGATTATTCATTCAAGGAGTCAGGAGAGCCACTGTGGGCTCCCGTTCTCTCTCTCGTCGAGACACGCGATCGTCCCTCGTCGTCTTTTGTCGTTGTCTCTTCTTCTCTCTCTTTCTCTCTCTCTCTCTCTCTGTCTCTCTTTCGTCTCCCGAGGCGGCCTTGGATCACGCCAAGTTTTCGAACTCGTGCCATCGTGTGTGATCCGGCGCTGATATTTAGTTATGTCTATCTAGTTAACGCGTACGTGCTCCCGCACGGAGAAGCGGTGTACGTGTTCTCCCGAAAAAGCTATTGCGTTCCGGATCATTTCGCACGCGGATACCGTAGTTTAACGACCGCACTGCGGAGCCATGTCTTAATGAATATGCGCCGCAAGTTGTCATCGGTCGTCATTACGGAGAGCAATTTGCTTCGAGCCGATATATCTTGCTTATAATAATATTACTCATGTGACGCATTAATCGTTATAAAAACCGACAAGTCGGCCGACTTGGGCCCGCTCGGATGTTGAATCTAATCTTTCCTCGGGATTACGAAATTATCTCGAAGCCGACATGTCTACCGCACGAGATATTTCGTCTACGACACAAATTTCCTGTGCGTACAAGATAAGCTCGTGTATGTAATTACATAAATGGCCGTAAAGAATTCGAGAGCCAGCAACATCCTGCGTGTACACTTTGCGATATTTAGTCATATTCGCCGCCGGCACGGTCTGTCTTTGTGCAACAACGGTTGTCCGCGCTACAGCACATGCAAAGCTCGCGGTCAACGTGCGGTACGCATCCCACCGCAAAATTGCATCCCCCTTTTCTTACTTGCAACTTTATTATTGCTGCCGAAATCGAAAAAAAAACTACCATCTGTCGAAATTCGATCGCAAACTGTTGCATAGAAGGATACCGCTCGCGTTTCCGGGCGCGCTGAAAACCCGACCGCAAGTGCTACCGGTCTTAACGCGACGCGTTGTCGTTATTGTTGCAATGAATCGTCGTTGAGTGCAACGACTCGCGAGCGATCGATCGAATTGCACGTTTGCGAAGAGGCGGAGAATTTATCGCGCTCGTCTGGTGCTGAATATTCTGTCGTAGAAAGTCGACGAACATGTAGAAACATAAGAGGAGAAAATTATCTCCGCGTTTACCGCGGATACGACAATTTCACGAAAATATACGAGGTACGATCTTTAATGATCCTTAATGATTATATAAATTAACAAATCGTGCAAATCGTGAAACATATCTGTCGCATGTATAAAAGAGATGCCGATTCCTTTATTCATCCATTTTACGGAAAGTTTCGCGCTGATTTCTACATAGACGTAGCCTCACTTGACGATAACGCAATGCTATTGAGATCGTCATTTTTTAAATAACTTCCGGGGAAACACAGGCCGTCAGGTCAAATAGGAAATCGCGGTTATCGAATAGGATCCTATCGGAAATATGTCCCATAGATAATTATTATACCAGAATCACTTTTCGTGATAGGTGTCGTGATTATTTTATCGCTATTCGACTTTTTAGCTTGACTCATTCTGGCTTCCTTGTGCCATTTCTCACAGACCGATCCTCGCGTCTTCGTCCTATCTCGTTCCGTCAAGTAACGAACATTTATTAAAGATTCGATTACGACTCTCTCATGCGGTCGTCCGATGCCTCCGACATTCCTGCAGAATATTTGTCGTCACGATCGATTGACGGAGATCGCATAGCGATCGATCTTGCTTTCCGCTCGGCCGTTTCTTTTCTTTCGGCTTTTTCTTTTCTCTCTTTTACTTTTATCTTTGTATCGATGACAAGTGTTCGGGCTTGAAATTCGGTACGGTTATCTGATGGTATTATCCTTTTTCCCTTTTATATTTATACTTACCTTGAAGGCGCATTTAAGGCATTTTAATTGTAAAATGTTTCCGTGAAAAATTCCCGGAAGTTCTTCTTAGAATTGGGGAAAATAAGAATCGTGAGAAAAGGGCCATCCGACGATGAGAATTATAAATCGCGAAATATGACAAAAGCACAATATCAACCTTAACGGTTAGATAATGCCCTTCTGTCCTTTTCGAATAATATTTAGAAAATGATGCGGTTTTTGTAGAGGAATCGGAAGATAAAGGAAAAGGCATCCCCGCCGAGAAGTTCAGTCATGTGGCCGACATATGGCTGCTCGGCCCAGATCCCGTTTCGTGTGACAATAGATTTATAGCAAATTTCCGTTCCCGGAGTTTCAGGTTGGCAGGGATTAGCTTTTCATGGTGGAATATTTGACGCCGAAATCAATCCTCGTGCTATAGTATTGTTCCGATTTCCGACGAAGCGTTATTCGCGAGAAGCGTTAGAAACCTTGGAATTTACTCGTGTTTGAAGCGTGTTCTCTCTTATAAGTCTCATTCGAATCAGTAATTCGTGACGCGTACGAGCGAGACAGCCGAACGATAAGGAGGCGTCTGTAAGGGATGTTTCTAAATGGACATTCCGGACGTGCCTATAAAATCCTTGCTCTTTATCTCTCGGCCCTACCTTATTGTCTGTATCACCGAAATAAATGAGCCTCCGATCGTGATTACTTGGTAAGTCGTCGTTATAACTGTCGAGAAGAAAAAAGATAGGCATAACAGATAAGATTGACGCAATAGAAGAGAGGAAAGAGACCTTTAATGATTCACCCGTTGTTCTTACGTAGAGCTACTTCTGAGACGATTAACTCTCCAGGTAGTAGACACGCTTAGCAAAACAGCCCGCCAAAAGGCCTCGATAGAAATTCTTGCCGTTCCAGGGGTGTATGATTTTTCGGGGCTTGGGGCTGATACTATTTCAGGGATTCCTTAACTGCTCACAAGTGAATAAAAATTGAAACAGAGCGTCTTGCTGATCAGAGCCTTGATGCTTCAGCATCACAACTATGAAAAAAATAATTTCATCGGTGTGATTGAATTTTCCGGCCGCGATTGACCGAACAAAATCCTCCCCTACAGGAGTCTTTCTGCTCCTGCAGTTGAATTTCACACGAAGATTCTTAATCGGTAGCAGAGATATCATTTCTTGTCACCGAGTTTTCATCCGTTCCTTATTCAGTTGTAGGAAATTAGTTTCTCGTCTCGCGTATAGTATCTGTAGAAATCCGTCAGTGTTGTACGGGCGGCCATTTTCCGGCTACCTGATTCAGCGGAATGTCTACTACGTCGATCGGTACAATTTCAACGTACATCGAAACATAGAAACTCAAAGAAAGCGAAAAGCATTTGTTTACCTGTGGTAAGGTCACCGTGAAGAAAGAATAATAAAAATGTTCATGCCGGCGGAATCTGTTGATTTTTGATTCGCACATTAGTGCTGACCTTTCGTCTTGTGTGACAGAAGTGCCCGTGATAAAATTTCAACGTCGGATTTCCCGTGTCGCGAGCAATCGCGGCTGGATGAGTTAATGGGTCATAAAATCGCGCCGTAGTCTCCCGCTTTTCTCCGCTTGTCTGCTTCCTACGCCCGTGTTAAGCCCGTGTAACCCTCTGGCGCGCGTGGTCGTTGCACACTCGAGCCCGAAGCCTCTCTCGTTTCTTCCCCCGGAATTGACGGCGCACGGCTTAATTGTTGCCTGCCGGTAAGAACAAACGTTTCGATGCGCCCGACTACTTTTCCGAGGTTCTCTTCCTCATGGCGAAATGATCCTCGGATTGCCGCGAGATTCTTGGCAATGAAACTTGTCGTTTTAGCGGGAGAGCCCTGAAGAATTATATGACTGTAATATCGAGGCTAAAGCACGGCCGGCTAGGGAAGAATCGCGCAAAAACGATAAGAACACGCCTGAAACGGAACGACTGTCGTTTCATTCGCTGCGCGCGCCACTTCTACGCGTGTTCTGCATCGAGGAAACGCGAACCCGGTATCTCGCAGGAAGCTTCGCATTTCAACAAGCGTAATATCGATCCTAATTTGAAGCGTTACCCTTTGCGACCGTGTGAAATCTTTGCACGAAAAATTCTACTGTATTTTCCAAATAATCATTAATTTATTATCGCAGCGGTCGAAGCGAAACGTCATATATCTCGAGAAAATGAAGAAGACAAAAGAAAACGGAAGAAGAAGAAAAATATCAAAATAGAAATTTTCCAGTCCGAACAGATCAAAGAATTCGTAAATGAAAGGAAATGCAGGAAACATGGAACAGGCCGCATTACAGGATGTTCCATGTTTCCCGGCACTTCCTCTCGTCACAACGAAATCGCGATCGAACTGCGTGCTCCATCAACACAACTCGTCTCTCTCCCTCCCTCTTTCTTTCTCTCTTTCTCGCTTCGGAATCGTTTGAATTATTTTCTCAGCTTGAGTCCTCGGAAGGTTGCCTCTCGGACATCGGACGCCGCCGTAGCGGCTCGCGCGCGCACTAGCGTGCGAGACAGACGTCGTAGAGGTCGATCTCGCGTACGACGGCTCGTCGTCGGGGAATCGGATCGAGAAATGGCGATACAGAAATACCGAATAGTTGTCTAAAAGTGTGTGACGGACGGACAGCTGGCCGTCATTAAAACCCCATTAGCAAGAAGCTCCCCTCTGGAGCGCGGGCGCGAGTCAGCCCCCGAGTTCTAACAATATCTTCCACGACGCTTCGCCACCACCCACGCTATTAATATTGCTCTATACCTCCCTCCACGGTTCACTCTTGCCATCCCACCTCGCCCGCTCTCTCTCTCTCTCTCTCCTCCGCTTTACGTCGCGCGGCGATGATGCTCGAATTCCGTTCTTCAATTTAGACGATCCGTCACTGTCCCGCGCTCGTTCGACTGTTCGCCGGCGAATCTCGCTTGTGAAATCCGCGGAAACGTTACGTTACCCCTCTCTCGCGTCCGCCGGGTTGCGTAATTTGTCATAGTTTTATTTCGGCGCTTCTGCACCCAGAAATAAATTCATCCCGATCGCGGCGAGATCGCGCGGGCTGAAGTGAGGAGGTCTCCTCATTCGAGACGATCCTGTTCTTCGATCGATCCCCGACATTTTTCCGCGGTCGCTCCGCCGTGACGCTCGAGACGAGAAAAGAGACGAAGAGAGAAGCAAAGTTCGCGGGTAAGGAGATGACGGGTATGTGGGTCAAGTTCGAAATAACTACGCGCTGGAGTGCGTCTCGTGGTCTCGGTTTGTCAGCGGCGCGCGGTGTCTCTCCGTCGCCGCGATGATCCCGCTTTTATGCCTTCTTCCGTTGAGATCTGCCGAGATACGGCATTACGCCGGCCTCGCGCCTCAATACGGTATTGAATCACAATCGCGCACATTCGTATTCCGTGTCGAGTCGTTCTCTAAATGGTTGACCCTGAGGTAGTAGTTGCGCGGGTTCGAGTCCGGCGAGTCTCGTCGAGAGTTCTTTCGCGGGGAAACGATCGTACGATCCGGTAACGTGCAATTTTTACGCCGCATCTCGCGCATTCACTGCGACCTTTGCACACCGCGGATATATCGACGTGCGCGTGACGTTACCGAGACGAACCGAAAGTGCCGAGACGGTCCTTTCTCGCGCGATCCTCGCGCTTCAAGACCGAAATAAACGTTCGTCTCTTTCTCTCTTTCTCCGTGTCGCTTTTTCCTTCGTTGCTTCGCGCGTACGCCGGAGAAGATAGGGGACATGGAGGGAGAAACGATGACGAAAAGAGGAGGAAGACCACGAACGATATACGAGAAAGACGGAGAAAGAAGAGAGAGAGAGAGAGAGAGTGCTCGCGCGCGTCTTGCCTTCGGTCTTTGTAGCGGCAGATCAAACTCGGCGGGTCATTAATTAAATCTGGCGGAGCAGCCATCGTCCGTCCGTCTTTCCACCGGCGTCTCCGATTTACTTTACACGAAATACGCCACGGTTATAAATATGGGCGCTCGCCATGGGGACCCTTTTCCCCGAACTTGATCTCGCGGACCGCCCTCGAAGCGACAGTCGCGCGTACCAGACCTCTGACACGATTTTTTCAAAGGAATCATTATCTAATTTCGAGCCGCGCCGTATAAAGTACTCGTGAGAGGGAGAGAGAGAGAGACAGATAGAGAAAGAAAGAAGGGGGGAGGGGGGGATCGTGATGCCCGCGCGGGACTTGAACCGCTTCTTTTGGCCGTGTCTCCCACGAAGCGTCTCCCCCCCCCCCTCCCTCCCCCCCCNCTCCCCCGATGGGGGGTTGCGTAAGAAGGAATTGATAAAAATAATTCGCTCTCGCGGTGAAAGAGAAAGAGATACGGCATCGTATCCCCGCGGTACGATCTCGAATCTGGCAAACACATGGAAGGCCAGGGGGGAGAAGAGCAGTGGAACGAACGGTCGGAACTTTCGTCTACGCGGCTGGTCCTGATCCGACGAGCTTCACTCCTAGCCTACTTTATCTATGTAGGAAGCCGGGGAAACAATGCGGCTCAATTTGCCGGCGATCGTAACACGTGGTCCGCACGTGGATGGCCTCCGTTCGTATGCGGTGGTGGAATTCGTCGTCTGGTATCGCGGCGAATTAGTCGGCGAACGTGTCCCGGGTGAGAGACGTTCACTTCGGTTTATTTCGGGATCTCGCATTAATAATAATGACATCACGCACGCACAGAGGACGATAGGCGCGCGCGCGGGAGAAGGGAGAATCGCGCGGCGTGGATCGGTGGGTCGCGAGATCGCATCCCCCGCCGTGACGCGCAGACGTACCGCGGGACGTTTCACCTAAATAGACAGCCCTGATCGATGTGCTTTCCCGGCGATATTGATAAATAAAAGCGATTACGGCGATGACGATTCCTATGGTCAATGAATTTATATATCTGACAAGCGCCCCGGCGGAGCTGATAAATCAGTGCTCTTCCGTCCATCCGGTCCGCCGGGTGGACACCGGGGGTAATCTCTCAATCTAAATCGATCGATCTGCCAAAACGGGCTCCGTTTCCGAGCCTGTTTATCATCGGGCGCTTATGAATTTATTTCACGAGGCCGGGGAGGGGAGCCGAGTTACTACACGCGTACTCCTCGCGCGGCGCACACGAGAAAAAGATCGAACGATGAAGCCGTGATCCCCGCGTGGGAGCACCGCGGGAGGGCTCGCGGGAACTCGTGTAGGTACTCGGGGCTTTCGTTCTTATTGGGCATCGATAAACGCCGGGACCATTCCTCCGATCGTTACTCTCCTCGCCAACTCCTTCGCTTCTATCGCGCGGATCAACCGGACGATTCTCGACGCGCATCACGAGATAGAGAGAGAGAGAGAGAGAGAGAGAGCTCGCGGTTATAAGACCCGATAATGTCAGACGCGATAATTCCCATCATCTTTTTCATGCTCTTACTCTTAATCTTTAACGTAAAGTTCAGTGAGAATTCGGTAATTTTGCACCTCTCTAAGGCGCAGTCAGTATGTTATCATCGAGAAGCAGTCACTGGTAATAATTATAAATTCAGCGCTGCAAAGGTCCGTTAATAGCACCGACTGTTTCCATCGGGGAACTCTAATTGCAGAAACAGTGAAAAGAGATATTATTTATTACTTCTTTTTTATATTCTTAAGATGTTGAGTTTTCACCTGAAATACTCTTGATTGTGGCTACATTGATTTAATTTGTATCATATTTGAAAAACACGCTTATCGTGGTGGGACTCAAGCATGAAACCTTTGGCTCTTGAGTCTGTTACCATACGAATTATGCCGAGTATGACACATGATTGAATGTATACTTATATGTATGTATATTTCTGCTGAGGGAGGGACGCTTGATAGCGATTTGCAGCGAAACTTAGAAACTGAAATCAGTGAAGTATAAGACAAAAGAACCAAGTGGAAGTGCTTCTACTAAAATTAGTGAACAATTAGTGAACATTCATTCAGTGTTGTCGACTCAAAATTTCAAAATCCGTCATATACCTTTCTGATATGAGCCAAAAACAAGCCGAAAGTAGCAAATGTACGTACGTTCTACGCGCAAGCGCAAAAAAGATACATAGTTTTGAAGATGTAATTGCCTTGATATTATGCGAAAATAATATAAAGTGAATATATGAATTCGAACCAAAACGTCGCATGTCGTGTCGTTTTTTTCGTGAGAACTACACATTTACTGGCCACTGCGTCTCTTACAAGACCTAACTATGAATATCACTTCCGTAATGAGGTTTGATTAAAATTTAATTGAAAAGGGGAAAGTAAGCTTTCTTCGGGAAATAAAGTCCGCCATCTCGGCGCTCCAATAATCCAGGAAATACGCTAAACCGAAAATCAGCTGAAAGCATGACTCTCGCACTCTAGTTGACATAAATAAGAAAAGACATAAATAAGAAAAGGAGAATAAGTTGGGAACACCGTGCTCACTGATTATCGCTACAATACTGTTTTACTGATTCAGTCAATGACGTTTTCACTTATTCAACTTAAGACGGTGCGTTAACAGTTCGTTCGAAACGAACGCATGTTCAAACTGTCGGCGTCGCGGAGAGCAGTGTCGCACGTCCGCCAGCAAGAAGGTGAAATAAAACAGGGCCGATATAAAATTCTTCCTACGTGACACGCGAGGTTTGTTTCGCGATTTTTCCGCGAGTTTTCCATTTGACCGTCATCGCCGATAAGTCCCCCCCCCTCCCCCTCCCCCCGATAGCTCTTCCTCGCGATAGCGCTATTACTTCCAGCCTTCCACCATTTCAAACGCAACTGTTAATCACCATATGTCGCACCGTTTCGAATTCCCGCTTGTCTTCGTTTCGAATTCATTGCGTCCTATATTGTGCGCGCACCGATTACGCGGCGCAGGGGCGGTGCGAAGTATTCATAGGAAGAACTGAATATGGTAAACCGCGGGCTCGCGAGCTGCGCCGACAATATATGTAAAGTAATTATTTTGAAGTCGCTTCCTTCGATATCGGCGCGATACGTTCGCGACTCATCGGCCGCCGAGGAAATGAGTTTGATAACGCCCTCGATAGCGCATCCTATTTCACGCGTTCGCGTATTACGCGGCAATATTTCGTTATGCACGCATAGGAAATTATCTGCATTGCGTTAGAGATAGGGCCGTCCTTTTTCTTTCGTTTTCTCATTACCACGGGATTATGCGGTATATATTCTTTCGATAAAGGTTTCCGAGCGCAGCGGTGCGCGAGGATAGGATAATGCCGGCAAAATTATGCGACGAAGGAAAAGAACGACGAATCGTTTCGTGTATTAATGCGCGCCTCCGCACGTCTCGCTCTAACTCGCTCTCGTTGCGTTCTTTTCTCTCTCTCTCTCTCTCTCTTGTGTTTTCTCGCGCATTTTATTTTCCGCTCGGCCGCATTTATACCCGTACACGACGCGTGTTTATAGCGAGCGGCATTCACGATTGTCATCGAGAGTCGCTCGTTTATCTATCCATTAATTTTCATGCTCGCTCGTCGCGGTATTTATTTTTAGTGATATCTAAATTGCCAAGTATGCGCATACGTAAGGACGCTTTAAAGTCGCACGCTACTTTCTCAGCGACAATTTTTTTTCTTTTTATTCCAACGCGATGATCGCGGAGTCGGCTCGCCGAAGTCTTCATACGCTTTACGCGTCGCACTTTTACGCTCGTCTCGCGTTTTCTTTCCTCCTCGTCGCGATGAGCGCGCGGCCGATTTGGAAAGGAGACCTCCGGGGTGTTTTTCGCCGACAGCTCCTTGTCTTTATGATATACGTCCGTGACAAGCTATTGCCTTTTCATTTGGCGCGCGCGGTCGTATCTAATCGCTGTTCAAAATGCATGTACGTGCGCGAAAAACAATCTGAAAACCCAGGGAAAAGAGAGAGAGAGAGAGAGAGAGAGAGAAGGCGAGCACATCGTCAATATTTCGACCGAACGTGTAGTACTCACAATCAATCCGCGATACTGTTGGAAAGTGATATATTAGTCCGCGCGCATAGATACGCAGCGCGAATCAGTTTCGAGGTATCGATAAGTTTTTTTCCCGTATCGCGATGCATTTCAATCGCTCACGGCGCATCCTTGGCCTTGCAGCCACGATAAACGTAATTGCGGTGGTCGTAAAACAGGCTATACCACCAGATTTATTGCAAGGAAGAGCACGCGGTCCAGAAATAACAAAAGGAGAGGGAGAAAAAGGAGCGAAAGAAGAAGCGATATTTGCGTTCCCGTGCGTGCGCCCCGTACCTTTTAATCGCGAGCCTCGTTGGAGATAAAACCGCGCGATTTGTCGAAAGTGATTTATTTATGCGGTGCTTAACTCACAAGACGAATCGCCGCGTGCGGTGAGAATTACTTTCGTGTCTCCCGTTACCTCACATAATACCGCGTAATAATCCCGTATATCATTATTCGAATGTAAAATAAAATACCGTTAGGACACGTACCGCGTTATAAAAGGAGTCGCTTAAAACGCTCGCTTTGGGAATATATTTTGAGAGCGCATTTGTAAAACGTCGCTGTATGCGTCCGTCCGTGTTGCGACTTGAAATTGCGGCTGTAATGCTGTTATCTCTTATATATCAGCGGAACTATTTCCCCGTAACTTTCCACATTGCAACATTGCGTATCCGATAACATTGTTCTTTTGCATAGCGGCGAGCGATTCCACGAAGCTGTAAAATACCGGCGCGACAATTTAATCGCGTAATAACTTCCAGGAGATCTCACCGACCAGCGCGCGACCGTTCTTTCCGCGGCTTTCGATACGGCGTTTCGATTTAACGAAGTCTTCCTTTCACTAAATCATCACGAGCTTCTCTAGCATTTGTCGTGAGTAGATGTTTTAATAATAATACCAATAATTTTGATACCGTTATCGAAAAATTATTCCTCCGCCAGATGTCCGTTACTTAAAAGAAGTCAAAGTAAACCAATTCCTTTTCTTCACAGTACGAGTTATATTTTTCCCCGTGTGCGCACACACGTTACATTTCACCTGGGCATTAATCGTTCTTTCCAGCCGTATAAATAAATTGAGCGATCGACTATCGCTCGTGCGGACGTCTCGATCGACGAAACAAATTATACTCTTTCGCGCTGCGTCCCCTCCGCGTTAGCGAGAAGCAATAAGCAAATACGATTTCGATCGGACGAGGGCATATTTCGACCGGGACGCTCGTATGAGCCCGGTCGGACGATAATATCGCTAATCGAGATTAGCGAATATCCATCTGATCACGGGAGTCCCTCAATTAAACCGCGATAGTCCCGCAGTAATTAGAATATTTAGAGCCGTGCCGTCTGCAGTGCCCGGAGCGTTTAGGCGATGATTTACAAGCCGCGCCGAGGCGTAACACACGCACAAGAGAGGCGCGCGTGCACTCACGCACGAACTCACGCACTTTCTCGCACCCACGACTCTTTGTTGCGCGCGCGAGTACACCCGCGAAGCGTGGAAACTATAAGGTATAAACAATAAAACAATCGGATGGTGGCGGCGTGGCGATAAATCACGGCGGGCGCAGTTATCCGCAGTGGCTGCAGCGCAACGGGGTATAAACGCGCCGCGACTCAGCCTTCGGTAAATTTAGCTATTGTCGTGCCTAGGATATATTAAATCTCGTTAAAATGTCTTCATGAGGACCGCGCGCACCGGCTGCAAAGGGAAGGAAAGACGGAATTGGAGAGGAGGAGAAAGACCGTTCTGCTCTGCGAAACTATGTAACACGGCGTGACGAGTGCCGTTAACGTTTAATGTGTAACACCGCGTCTCGATTTCGTACGTCTCGATTTCGTACATCTCACGATAATCCATGGATCGACGGCCATTGATACGTTTCGTACCTTCGGTGATGGCTTCTTCGTGTCAACGGGCTGGACGATGCAGGACTCCAGGGCGATATCCGACTGCCGGGCAGGGAAATACGCGGCGATCACGTGGTGGACGACGTGGTGCATGAATTATGCAGGAATACCGACACACACGCGGATGTCTCTTCGGCGAGACACGAATGTGGGAGTGTAGTGATTCTCTTCCCTCTTTCTTTCTTTTTCTCTCTCTCTCTCTCTTTTTCTTCTCGAAGAATGGATCCGCGCCCACTTATTTATTTAAGACGACAGTTCTACCTGCCGTCCCTTGCCCAAACTCGAGCTTTCTCTCGTGTCCGTCTATTGATTTATTCCGCTCATCTTGGGCGGTTATCGAGGGATAAAGAGAATACAGGTACGATCGACGGCGCGCGCGATCTAATCTGCCGGTCTCCGCGCGCGAGTAAACACCGGACGAACGGAATACTTTCTCGTTTCGTTTATTCCCGTCGCAGTGAATATTCATTTACCGAGGATTCGGATTTTCATATCGAGGAATGGACACGCCGGTCAAAGTATACGATGACGTCACGGTCATCGGCGATAATGCTGAATCGACGAAGAAAATAAATACGACACGAGCTACGACGGATACGTACGGACAGAAGTGAGATTTATATTTGACGCCGTGGAAACGCACACGGGATTTTTTTACTTACGTTTGATATTTCATGCTTACGGATTTTTGCGTCAGTTCGATTTGTGACGGAAGGGAGATTCGATCTTTTCGTGTACGTGTACTCTCGATAATTGCGCACGCCTCCTCCGTTTCGGGCCGCGTTTCGGCGGATACGCGGAGACAGCCGATACGTGTGCCTCTCGTCACTTTCCATACGAGAAATTCAGACACCTACGTGCGAACGACTCGGTTCGGACTAGAACAATGGGCACCCTCGAACGCGGGCTCTCTACCGTGATTATTGTAATGACGGTGTGTGTGCACCGCGTCCGCGAACACTCGAATGATATAATTCGCAACCCCGCGCCACACGCTGAGAATAACGATGCCGCGCACGGTGTTAACCGTGCGGCCGTAATTTATTCTCTCACTCCTCCTTCCCCCCCCCCCCCCNGCAGCCGATACGCCGCTTTCCACGATATTTCTCGCGTTAACGTTCGCTTCCGGAATACACGGCGACTTTCGCGATATGCGCGTTACCTCCGAGAGCGTCGGCACGTAGAACGTTAACGTAACGGCGACGTTCGATGTTTACCAACGCGTCCGATCCCGTGAGAATGTATATGTGTATGACAAAATGTTCACCATTATGGTACTGTTCAAAGGAATGTTGCATATAACATTCCGTGCACCAGGAATAACGTATTATACCAGGTGCACCATATGTGGAACAGCGTATTACTTCTTGTAGATCCTTTCCAGAAGAACAGAAATCTGCTGGATTTTCGAAATGTGGCGGCCGTTCTTCGATATATCCATTCTTGAATCAGGCTTATTTCACAAGATTATGAAATCGCGGAGATGTAAAGTTATATCATAATTTAATAGCGTAACGCGATCGCTGAATGTTCTCACAAAGTTTTTCCATACTCTGAACCTGTAAACATCAAGAGGTTGAATCATTCGTAGTTTTCTTTGGTATAGTTAAAATCTGTATATCTTTATGATGTGGCATAAATTCTCGAGGTCTTGCAGGACAATGTCCGCTCCAAGAGTCCAATAATAGCACACTAAAACTTCCACTAAAAGGTACAAACTAATAGGTACAAACATTTGTAAACCAAGACTGAAAGTGTTGCATAGTTAATTTGCCCGATTTTGATGTCTCAATGAAAACGTTTGTAGGTACAACCGTCTTCTTGATCATCACTTTTATAATCTTCTTCAAATGTTTTCATTTCATTGTCCGCGACAAATTCTACGTCAGATAAGTTTGATCCCCAATAATTTTCAAATTCTAACATAGTATCGGTTTTTAATATCAAATGACACATCATCGAAGTTTGTATTATATTTTTTATCATAACGCGTAATTCGATTTCTTTATCATTTATAAGTATTTCCGGAATATTTGAAATTTGGAAAAAAATAATTAACATATTAAGAACATTCGCAGGATTCATTTGTAATATTTTGACGATTTTTTGCACTTGAATTAATCGTTATTCTTGCAGGTTATATCTTATACTGAAATTATTGCAAGTTTTGTGTTATTTATATACCTGATAGTAATATCACGTTTATATATCAGACATATCTTATATCACACTTATGCATTGTATTATTATTAACTGACGTGATAACTTGATATAAAAATGATATCGCTCTGTTAAATTAATTAATGATATCAATCAAACATGTACGTGATGTTTGATATAAAAATGATGTCGCTTTGTCATATTAATTAATAATATCAATAAAGTCATATCTGATATAAAAATGATATCATTCTGTTAGATTAATTAATGATATCAATCAAGCATGTACGTGATACTTGAAATAAAAATTATGTTGCTCTATCATTTAATAATAATATCAAAGAAGCACGTATATCATACCTGATATAAAAATGACAACAAATTTTCAAAAATATAAAAATATAAATATAAAAATGAAACAAATTTTCAACAATTTCTTAAATAGCATTTTTTTTTAAATATTATTGACGTGAATAAATAGAGGTAATTTTGTTATAAAACTTTTGTATAAAACATTTTTTGATATCTTGAGTAATTTTTCAGATATCACGAAAATTAAAACTGCTTTATATATAAGGAGTGATTTCATCCCTTAAAACCGTTTCTTAGCCGCAACTGATATTTTTTTAATTTACCTATTTATGTAATCTAAATATACAGAAAATTTCATTAAGATCAGAATTTAACATTTCGCGAGGTTTCCTTTGTTATACATATTTTTCTCGTCAGAATTTTATCACAAGGAGGATTTCGAAATGTCCGTCCTTTGAAAAATTTTCAGACGTAGTATATCCAATGTGATTTCAATGTCACATTTTATTCGAATGACGAGAATGCTCGAAAATCTGGTGGCTGTCGGTTAGATTGGAATCTGGAAAGCGAGCATGTTTCGTATTTGATTAGGATTCTATTTCGTGGCGCTTATTCACTTCTGACCACCACCGTGGAGAGTCAATATTATCACACGTGCTCAAAACGCCGACAGAGGGACAGTTTGTCGTTCCTAGCTCTATCGAGTGCCGTGTTCTTCGATCGTGGTCCCATTTAAGATTGGAACGAATGTTGATACGTTTCAACGTCGGATCCACCTGCATTCGATAGACGTGTTTACTTGAGTCCGCCTTTTCCAGGTAAAAGCTCGCCTCTCGTCATTCGAACTCGAAGCTCCGATGAATTTAAATGTATGTATATATATTTACATTTTTTCTTAGACAAAAAGAGCACTCTCCGTTTCTTTCTTTCTCCAGCGGTATAGTGGCGTGTTCGTCTCATGTTTTCATTTGAGGACAATTTACCGGCGATTAACGTGAGACACGGGGAAAAATAGGCGCAACACGCGATTCGACGCTCGTCGTAGATATTCGAGAATCGCGCGCGAGATATTTATCGAGAGCTTGAGTTAATTCGGAGCGAGGAAAAAATATGGAACGTTCATCTCTTCTCTCTTGTTTTGTTTTACGATGGTCATTTCCGTTCTCGGTAATGCGACTTTGTACATTTTTATGCCCGCAGCGGCGCAATGGGCATGGCTGTAAAACACTTATGACACCCGTGGCATAATAATGTTACTCGATAGCGACTATCTCGGTGTATATAACTCACCGCATTCGCCATTTTCCTAATTAATGTTTAATGCTCCAATATCTGCCCTCCTTACTCACGATTATGACTGCACGGTTGATATTACGTTATCAGCCGATTCCACCTCTCCTTATTCTGTTCTGGTCACGTGAACGTATACGCCGACTGTCATCGGTTTTTTTTCGCGCGTCGGCAAAATTAGTCCACGAAGTCAACAGAATGAGAACGAAGTGATCGCGATTATTGATCTCTCAAGAGACTGAAGAGATCACTTTGTTTCATTAGCCTCTCGAGGATATATTTATACGATTAAATAACTCACGTTATTTAATCGGTTATACACGGTAAAAGAATACTTTGCACTTGTGTTAAAATCGGTTCTTGTTAACATTTTTGTGCTAAATTTTTAACATACCCGTGTGTCAATTTAACATATTGTGTTTATGTTATCTTAATATTTTGTGTTGACATTTAACATGTGTAAGTGTTAGAATAATTTATAAATGTTAAATATTTATGAATATTTATAAATGTTAAAATAACATTTGTAAGGGCTAAAATAATAATAACATTTTGTGTTAATTTTCGACATAATATTTGTGTTTTCAACATATTCACTTTGTGTTAAATTAACATAAAAATTTGTTGCGGACCGTTTGGGCACATGTGAAAATGTGTCAAATTGAACACAAAATTAAAATTAATAAATTTTACCGTGTACAAATACTGCGTCTAATACTAAGCTTTGCCTGAATCGGGACCGAACGATCGTTGTGTTCTCTCTTATGATTTCAGTCGCATCAAGAGGAAGATGCGTCGGATTCGGATCCTGACGACGATAGTACCGAGGACTTGTATCAACCGCCGCCGCTTCCGAGCACGCAATCTCCACTGGATACCGGATCGTTGCAGACCGCCAATAATTTAGTACCGAATGCCGCATTTGCATTCCAAACCTTGCTGGGCACCCATCCGCAATTTATAAAGATGAAATTAGAGGTGAGTATCGGAAAATGTCTTCTTTCCGCGCGTCGGATCTTTCGACACGTTCGTTTCCGCGTCGGCCGCGACATTCTCTTATCGGTTGGACGCGGATGCAACTTTCGCGAAACGGTCGCATTGTCGAAAAGTTCCCTTTGCGTTCAGAAGTCCGTCGAGTTTCCGTGAAGATAAGCGGCCGCATAATTCGTCATAAAACCTGCTCGAAGGAGTCGAGCGTTCGTTGACCTACAAAAGTGGCAAGGTGGAGTGACGCGACTCGTGGAAAATCGTGAGATAGTCGTAACAGCGGACGTTGACAGTCATAAATGAGTTACCATCGTGTCACCGCGACAAAAGATTTCTTCTTTTTATTACGCAACCGCCTAAACCGGATGACAGGGCCTGGCGAGCGCAAATATCTTTTATGATCGCCGTTCTGATAAGGAATCCTACGGTATTCCCGTGCACAATAGCGTTTGTGGCGACCGTGGCGTGAAAATTAGTCGGCATAATCTTGCGCAGGCGGTACATTTTTTATACAAGATCGACACCTTCTGCCATACCTTATCAATGAATCAATTAATCGTCAATCTTCTGCAACACAGGAAATCATTTGCAATCTCTTGCAGAATGACAGTGAACTGCTCGAAAATAGAGGATTGGACCGTGCGTTTACTGAGGCCGCAACCAATGGCAACATAGGCTTCAGTCCTGCCCTCGCTTTCGCCTCGCAGCATTTCTTGCAGCAGCACCAACAGCTGCATAGTAACCATTCGCAATTGGGACATTTCGGCAACGTGTCCAGCAGTCGCATAGTCTCGCCCGTCAATACCCGTCACAGTGAGGAACTAACGTCTCCGATCGACAGCAGTCCGAGTAGCACCGAGGTCCGCGAGACCAACAACAACAACAACAGCCACAGAGAGCCGCATAATGCGCGCATGGAGTGCACCAACACTGTGCAGAACAACATTGCGGGAACGAGTCATCAGCCAGGACCGAGTCAGCAACCGGGACCGAGCCATCCGCCAGGACCGAGTCCTTTGCCGGGATCGAATACTCAGCAGACCAGCTGGAGTTTCGAAGATCAGTTCAAACAGGTATGTCGAGAACAAAGTACATCTAGTCACTCCGTGCCTCCGTTTCTCGGATAGAATATCTGCGCTATCGTCGACCGTTGTCGCACGTGCGAAAAAAGAATTGGTTGTTCGTATAATACAACTGAAATTTGCTCGCTAGATCCCAGTTCTTAACTATGGGGGGAGGGGGGCTAAAAGTTAGGCACAGGGACAGAAAAATCAGCTAAATTAACCAAATTCCAGTTTTATCATACGGAAAGTTGATTTTCAGCTGTGATTTTCTTTTCCGTGCGATCAAGATAAATCTATATGACATCACCGTTCTGATCACGGGTGGGTAAACCTTTGAATCTTTGCTGGGTACTCCTTGTTGGAACGAAGGCTGGTTGGCTTCCAGCTTTGTAGTGAAAGTCGGAATTTGCGATGAACGTATCGAATATAATTCGGCCTTGTCGCGTGGCTGTCGAAGTCTCCAAGAAGTGCATCGGGAGGGCAGGTAGGGCATTAACGATCCGATAACTTCCGGGGGGTGTAGCATCGGCGGCCGCGACTCTCGGCGCGGCCGGGACTTGGCGTGGCGCGATCGCGCAATCGCGCGATGCCAGGCCGAGTGTCGTGGGCGTGAATAACTCGCGCGGTCGCCTTTGTGGGACACTGGTTAGTGCCAGGAGGGACGTGTAATTACGACGGAACTCTCCCCCTGCACGAGCGCGAGACGAGAAACGACGGGCCGTGTGGAGAGAGAGAGAGGCGCTTTAATTAATGCAACGATGGAAGCTAATTATTATTTTTACACGGCCGGGAGATAATTACCGACCGACCGACCGTCTGTTCGCCCGCGAACGGCAAGTTCGTTGACGGTGTTCCGGAGAAGAACGAGACGATCGACGGAGGAAGGAAGGGAGGGAGGGAGGAACATTTCGGAGCCGGGAATAGCGGATAGGATAGCACAGGGGGAGGACGAAGTTATAGAATTAGCCGGGCTCGCATCGCAGCCTTGTTAACGCTTTTTGCAACGGGTCGCCGCGCACTTCGCTCGCGCCTGCATTTTTGCCATATGGGGTCGGGGCCCGGTCGAAGGCCCGGTCACCCCCCGCCGCCCCGACCGCGGTTTTCGCTTTTTGCGAAGAGGGTGTGGTATTGGATTACCATTTAGATTGTTGTTCGCGCGCGCAAGCCCGCAAAATGCCGCGATACCTTTTCGCCGGCCGCGCGACAAACCCATTTCGGGGATGCCCACCTCGCAGTTTAAGGGGAACGGCTTTCGAATGAGTGCGATCGGTAATTAATGAACCCAAAGTACCGTGGACCGACGAATTTATAGGCTTGTTTCGTTTTAGCTGAACCAGTGCTGCACTGGGACTTCGTTCCTTTTCCTTTCAACGAGACAGGTTATAACGTTTGTCTCGCTTTCTACACCGATAGGAAATTACGATTAGTTTCGCTGTCAAACATTTTAGAATAGTAGCAACGTGCGTGTGAAGTTATTATCATTGATACTATAGTAACATTTATTAGAAAAATTATTCCCCTGGTTATTTTGGTGATTAAAGGATACGTTTAGCGCCGCAACCGACTATAATTTTCTATCGATGTGGTTCGGTTACAACGAACGAAGGTTATAAAATCGCGCGACGAATATATTCGCATCTTCGTCGCGCTTCCGGGGGAGTTCGCGCTCACACTTTTGAAAGCTCGAGAAAAGGCCGGTTTCTTCCAATATTTTCAGCGGATTTTTTCGGTTTCCGCTCCAAGAGTGGGGAAGTTCACGCGGTTTGGTTAAAACCCGCGACATTTGCTTTCATCCGCAAAGAAGATACGAAACCGAAGAAATCTGTGGGAAAACATGAAGCCCGGCATTCTCGGAGCCTCCGAGACTAAATTCGCGTGTCGCGGGACGATCTTTCCGCCGAAAAATACTTCACGGGTGAGAGAGGAGCGTCCTTGATCGGCGAACGGATTCGGCCGTTTTCGCGGAACGAAGTGTGGGCGCGGAAGCGTATCAGCTTTGATTGAAACGTGTGCAGCGGGCGGAACTCGTGTGACGCTCGCGGATAAACGGGGGGCGGAAGAGCGGAGCGGTGAGGAAACGGGGAACAACGAGCGCGGGAATGGAAATAGAAGTCTCCACCTACTCGCCGAACGGCGCCCCGCATCTCACGGAGATCGCATCCATCATTCCGCCGAGGGCGTACAAGCTGGGTCTTTAATCTTTCTTCTTCGGGGTGATGGTGGTTTCGTCTGTTTTACCCTCCCCTCGCCCCCC
>NW_014555863.1:1125052-1146321 GCF_001313825.1 Dinoponera quadriceps
CGAGAGATTCGTTCTAACGCGCTCTCAGAAAGCGGCCTCAAACTCGCGGGAATAAGAGCGTCCAACCTCCGGACAGGTTTATAGTCGGTCGGTTATTGTCTCGAAACAGGGTAGCGCACCGGGAGCGTTCCATCCCCCGCGCCGGCCCGCGCGAGCTCGTTTCAGCGAGGCAACGATCGGACGTTGTATACCTATCGTACACAAAGTAATCCAGCGACGGTGATAGCCAACGCGAAACATCGCGTCCATACGAGAAAGAGAGGAGACCCACCCTCCTCCCCTCGGCCCGCCTCGGCCCTCGTTTGTTCGCTCGCACGCACCCACACGCGCTCCTCACGGTGCAACACCGTTCGCTGACCGTGCACTCGAGCTACCACGGCGATATAATACTGTAGCACTATACTTTGCAGCCATTGTGAAATAACTCGTAAACCTGCAAATTGCCGGCTATTTTGCTCCCATACACGCGCGCAACGGCGACCTTTTACGCCGCGCCGTCTGTGTGTATTGTGTGTCCGACCGTAGATCGAGAAGGCTGACTGCTCCTCTATGAGCGTGCATGTTCACGCGGGTAAGACACACCGTAGTCCATCCGCGCTCTCACGTGTGAGCGAAGCGCGCGCGCGCGAGGATGCACAGGGTGGTCGCGCGAATTCGATTCTTTTTACGAGACGACGCGGTCGAGGCGGATAAATTGGTCCCGATGTTGCCAACGACCGACCGACCGGTGAAGTCATCCCGTTCGCCGGTCAAGTTGCAGGAGCACATATGCTGATCAGTGCGGCGAAACTGCGTTTTCAGATTAACGTGACGTGATTTTTTGTATTACTTTAACAAGACGCACACGTTAATTTGACATATGTTTGTGTACTTTTTAATACATTTCCATATTGAAACAACACAACAATTTAATCGAAATTCTTTATCGTGTTTTTAAGGTCTCGAAGTTTCGGAAATAACCGTTTTCTCCGAATTCTCCCACAAATTTCTTCAGTTTCTGTTCCAAGGGTGCAAAAATTCGTTCATAAAAATTCACGGGTGCCCGATTGAAACCCTGTGGCACGTTTACTTTTTTTCCGTAAGTGAGAAGGTGAGAAACCCCGCGAAAAATTTGGGAAGAAACGGTTTGCGGAAATTTCAAAACTATAAACCCAAAGTCAAAATATCGAGATGCTTAGCGTAAAAATAGTAAAAAAAAAAACCAAACTTTACTATTCGGAGAATCTCACTGTGCGTGAGGCGAAATACGGACACCTCGTATATCGTGCCCGATGTCGTGATGGCAAGACAAACGATGACGAGCGAGCTGTACGAGTTATCATTGTGATTATGCAAATGCATTATCATTATGCAAATGCGCCGGTGCACCTAAAACTTAGAACACGATTCGTTGTCGTCGTCGCTGCCGTCGTGGCACGCTTAACGTGGGCCGTAGGTGGGCGCATCCTTTGTAATTTTGAGAAATAACGTCGTTTTTGTCCGAGCCGAAATCTCCGTGAGTAAAAACAAAAGAGATGAGAAACAGAATCACCGCGCGCTCTTCTACTTCGGTATAAAAGAAGCGTCACGTGAAGCCGGTCCCGATCCTTACCTTTTCGATTTTACGCTCTGTTCCGATCGATAGAATCGTTCCTGTCGAGCGACGTGATTTCCCTCGTACAGATCGCAACGTCGATCCGTACAGATTATTTTTTAACACTTTGGTTGAATCGGGCAGGAATACTTCGTAGCGCTTGTTTCTTTTTTTTCTTTTTTTTTACGATCGACCTGTCCGAGCGTCCAATTATCGCTCGGTAATTAATGCTACCACGGACTTCTTCGGATGACGCAAACCCCACGCGAATAATTACGCTTTTATTGCCCAATGGCATTCGCGTTTACCGAGGAAATTTTCATGCATTGTTCGCTCGCGGTTATCGTTGCCGTTGTTTATAACACAGCGTGATAACACAACCGTGCGCGCGCTTCTTTCCTATTTTTTTTTTATTTCGAAACTCGATCGTGTGTGCGTGTGCGTATGTGTGTGTGTGTGTGTGTATGTGTTCTCGTTTCGTGCGTACAAGTATATCACATGAGAGAGCGACTGGATGACGTTTGCGCACTTATTTTTCGCGCAATATTTATAGACGCACGCTCGCACATACATGTCTATGTCTTACGGCTTATATTAACCTTGCCGGGCTCGAGCAGAAGCGAGCCGATATCGCCTCGGCGCGATACCCGGAATACCGTAAACTTTATCAACATTGACAATTAATTTTCATTCCGTTACAAAACATTATATCGCATGTATAAATGCGCGATAATGCACGCGGTACGACCTGTCGTAGCGAGGAAGAGGTATAAATTTTCACCGTCAAATGTATTCCTCGCGTTCTGCCGAACGTTGCGCGTTATTTTCGCGAGATAAGCCTGTATCGCGACGAACGATAGGAAATTGTGTGCGCTCGGCTCGAAGTGCACGGAGAACTGCGCTCTCTTTCTTCGTTCCTCCTTACTTATTATTATTATCATTATTATTATTATTACTTTATTATTATTATTATTATAGCCGGTCGTCCTCATTCGCTTCTTATTACTTGATCAATTAACCGGCCTACGCATGCGAAAGCGCAATTACCGCCTCACCCGTGGGTGCAACCGGGATTATTATTAAGCGTCGCGTACGCGTCGCGCTCGTTCGAAGGGAATCGTCCGAGTGGTTCCATTGTCGCACCCCTTTTGTTTCTCAGATATAGGAAAAGGGGCCCCCGCCAGCTCCACGGTGTATTTCCCTTAAATGGCATAATTCAGGAGAGAACGAAAAAAAAAGTGCACTCGACGTGCGGTGCAACAACCTCGCCGGCGCTCCGATATTGCTGCGTTTCCTACCGCTTAAGGCGGGTGTACATTGAGCGAGCGAGTAACGAACGAATGGCGAATGTGCGTATTTGTGGTCTAAACACGTGCGAACTTTCTTCGATCGAGTCAACTTGCGAGCAAATCGGCAACCGAAACGTCCTGTTTGAATTCCTCACGGCGCGCTCATTTTCCAAATTGTAAACAGGGAAAATTTGCATTCGCATTGTTCGTTATTGTGTTCGTTCGCTCGGTGCACACCCAGCTTTAAGTGCGTACGTTCGTCCGTCCGTTCGTTCGTTTGTCCGTTCGTTCGTATGTACGTACGTACGTGTATACAATTTGATCGTTATAATTTACAGCATGCAATACCGCGAGACACGCGAAATTAACGCGATATACAGCGAAAATATGTTAATCAGCGTCCGTGCGCTCTCGCACGCGACTTTAAGATTGCGGAAGAAAGGGGGGGGGGATCGACGATAGACCCGAACAGAAGCCAGTTGAAAATAGTAACGCAACGTTCGACAACCTTACCGAGCTCTAATTTACTTAGTTCGTGCAACACCTGCATCACTTACCCCGTAAGCGGCCTGACGCGCGGCTAGCGCTAGTTTTCTCTCTCTTCCTTTCTTCCCGTCCCTCCCTCTCTCTCTCTCTCTCGTTCTCTCTTTTTCTCCCCCTTTCTTCCTCTTGCTCACTCGCTCGCTCTTTTTTTCGAGCGATATATTGACCCGCGGATTCCTCGTGTTTACCCAATAATTGGATGAGGCTGTAAATATGGCTATTAAGCTACCTACGCTTTCCGCGCGCGCTCGTTATAAGCAACCAATTGCGGGCCGAGCGTTCGTCTTCCTCTCCCTCCGCGCGGTCAGCGCGCTCCGTGGCCGCGCCGAGGACTGCGCTCGTCTCTGCCTCCGGAATAGCCTAGTCCGCCACAATCATATTTTTCCTCCCCGAGTCGAAGCCGGCCGGCAAAACGCTGGAAATAAATGCCGTCCCGCCCGCGGAGCCGAGGTGTTGCCGCGCTGCCGAACTGTCTTCGGGAACGTTCCCTCCTCGATTACGCTCGTCTACCTCGCCGGGGACCGGCTGGTAGGCGCCGATTTCTTCGAGTATAGAGTATCGTTACGAGGAGTGGTGCGGTTCGATACCGGGCGAAATGAATTTCTTCGACACGCGGTTCTTCGAGCGAGCGCGGCGAGGAACTCCCGTGAGCGAAATGAAGTGCGTGCGCGAGGAAGAGGAGATCGCAGATCGGAGAAGCGCGAGTATTCTCTGTGCTTACGGCGCGTCACTCGAGTTTCGTGACGAACAGCCCCCCGCGTAATTCTCCGTAACTCCGTTACGATGATTATCGCGACGCTTGTAGACGGGTCAGCGCGCGCGACACTTCGACACAGCAGCAGCTGGCAAAAAGGTTCGTTACGCCGCATGCTGATTCGCAGAAATGAGATTTCCAACGACAACAAGAACAACAGGATGTGACATATCGTTGATCAACTTGACAACCGACCGACCGTCTTTCCTACGCCGTTACGTTTCTTCCTCCTCTTTTCGTTCTTCATATTTCCTGCGCCCTCCCCCCGCTCTCCGTAGCATCGTGGCAATTTTCAATAACTCGAGCCGTCATTCCCCCATCCTCCCCCTCTCTCTCTCTCTCCTTTTGAAACTCCGTCGGATTTTCCCCGGACGAGACAATCGGAGCGCGTCGCGCATCCTCTCTCCGTCAGCCGGCGGGTCGATGACGAAGAGCCGCGACACCTCCGCCGGGAGATCCGCGATCATTCGGTCGCCCTTATCGGGGTGCGGTGTTACCAATGTTCCCCGATACGACGTGCCACGAGACAGACGTGCGCGCAATAACGCCATTCTTCCGCTCGGTCTTCCACCGTGTCGCGTGCAAGCTCTCCGTTACCCCATCGCGCGTCTTCGCCGACTTTCTTCGGCGTTCGCTCTTCCCCGCCCTGTCGTCTCCCGTATTCTGTCTTCGCTCCCTCCGGCGTACCCTCGTATTCCTTTTTTAATCCCGGCGATACGTTAAACGTTAGGGTCGTCCGCTTCCGATATCCTCCGACGTTCTCCTTTCTCTCTCTCTCTCTTGATACGCGCGTTCACGCCTCGCGTTAACGACGACGAGCGTCGCCGCGTGGGAGGAGGAGGGATGCGTGCTGGAATTCGGGGATGTCTCCATCGTTCCGGGCGGCTCGAATCTCTCTCGCCGCCGCGACGGAGAGTTATATTTTGACCCCGGTTAGCATACCAAAGGTGTATCATATTATGCTCGTGCTCGCTATTATAATGAATATCTCCGGCCGGCGTATAAGCATATATGTAAAGCACGGCGCGTTTTCATGGGGTGTCACGCTGTCACAGACAACGAAGGAGCACGTGCGCCCGCGCGAACGATCGCGCATTGGTAATCGTTGTACGGTATATAAGCGCGTACATACGCACGGTGGCGCGCACACACACGCATGCATACACAGGCATGCGTACATACACACACACAAGGATGCATTCACACTTACGAACACACGCACACACGGCGTGGCTCTCCTGCATCGCTCTTCGCGGCCGAGAGACGAGCCGGAGATATCATTTGAATTTCAATGAATCATGAGGGTGCAAGTGTCGCTCGCATTCATTCAGTCTCACATTCGTGCGCGCGTGCACGTGTGCACCGACCACGAGAGAGAGAGAGAGAGTGTGTCTCGTAACCGGACGAGGAACACGCGCCCCCTCTCGTTGTACGTCCGTGTAAAATATTGTCTTCTTTTGCTCCTCATCGTCTCCACCTCGTTTATCCGCGTGGCGAGAGAGGAGACAAATGTCGGGATCCCCCTGACTCCCCTTCTCCTCCTCTTTTCTCTCTCTCTCCTTTCTTCGTCGCCAAGGCGCATTGACGCACTCGCGCGCGTATTTGTCGGCGAGAGCACAAAAGTGTCATACAATTGTAGCAGCGTCTCTCCACAATGGCAGATTATCACCGATCGTTTTTACGCGGAGAGGAGACCCGTCCCGCACGCACATCCGTATCAAAGACACGCGGCCGTAGATCTCGGCGCTGCGCAGCCCACTCCTCCCCTCTCGCTCGACGCTCATTCATTTTAATTCTCGCGTATAGTAGCCGTATCAAACCGGCTACGATTTTTCTTCCCGCCGTGACGTCAACCTGACCGCGCGGCGGCGCTGTTCCTCCGCGCTCTCGCGTTTCGTCACGTCGTTCCACGCCGTGGAATGTGATCTTTCTCTCCCCGTCTGCTCTCCACGCGACTGTCGCGACGACGCGCTGGGTGTCCGCGGAAATTACCGAGCCGAGGTAATATTATCCGGGACGGGCGATCGAGCGAGCGAGCGTTCAGCGAGGTGGGATCGATAAGTCCCGGCCAATTTGCGAATTAAGACCTCGGCGAATTTACGAGTGTACGCGAGCGTCTCCCGCTCGCGAGCAACAGCGGGGTCACAGAAGTATTCGGTTTGTAATAACGCGCAACTTTAATTGCAATTTTCTCTCTCTCTCTCTCTCTCTCTCTACGCGGAGAAATGCTTTTTTTACGACGCCCCAGCTGCTCTCATTAGCAATGCGAGCGCGCTCCGTGTCGCCACAATTAGGAGTTAATAATGGGACGTAACTCATTTCTGTGTGCACTCTGTGTACGCGGGAAGAAGCGGAAATCGGCTTTGTACTTCTCGCACTTATCGCTCTTATCTTCGTCCGAAATCTTCCTGTCGATACCGGCGAGGAGGACGGTGTGTGTCGCGGCGCGCTTCCGCGATATTACCACCCCGTTGTCGTGCGCGCATGACGTACGCACGGACGAACCGTTTTCTCATCTCCGTGGAAAAAGCCGTGGTAACGGGACTCTCGCGTTTTTTTTCTTTTCGGCTGAAAAGTGCGACGTCGCGTAAATGACAGCGTCGTGCGCGACCCTGCTCGATTTTCGCGCCTTTCTTCGAAAATTACATATAATGGGTGAACGGCGCGTGCGTAAGTTTGGGCAGCTGCCGAAAAGTGACGGTTACGCGCTGCCTTACATTGCGATGACGCTCCGGTACTTGCACGCACTTGGCCTCATTGCGTCGGTTTTACTCGCGAGGCGCGCTCGCGGTCGTCCTGCAACATGCCGTTCGCAGTTTATTATCGACGGCGCTGTATGCCTCCGCGCACCGTTGCGTTCGATATCGCCTCATCGTGGCCGCTTCCGCTCATTCGCTCGCACACGCGCGAGCGGATCGAGCGACCTGCGCTGCGCGCACGGATTGCCCGGCTGGTAAAGCGCATCTGTCCCTTTCGTGGGTTTACTTGTCGCCCGATGTACGAACGCGGAAACGGCCGATCGCGCGAGCGAGCACGGAAATTATCGGAATTATTGTCGGCGGTAATACAGCCGGACAATTTAACATCGCGCGAGAACGATGCGCAACTCGATAAACGGTAAATGGAAAAGTCGATCGAGGCCGCGATAGGTGTTTAGTTAGTCAAGGCTGCGCGCCGTGGTGTTTCCGGCATGGAAACCACTCGCGTAGTCGATTGATATCGCATGGAGAATATTAGACTCCGAAGCTTTCTTTTTACTACGTGTTTCTCCTTCGATGCTCTTCTCGTTATGTAACGATATCGAAACTTCGGCGTCTTGTAGTCGATTGAAAGAAATTAATAGAAACGCCCGGAGTCGATATTTCGGTCCCACGTGGACCTTGCCAATTCTCTCGAACTTGAAGGACCAACAGAGGGAATCCCTGAAAATATTGTGCAGGCTATTATCTTATATATGAAGCCACGAATGGTTATATTCGCTTGTTTCCGTATTAAAGAATCAGACGTCAGTAAATCATGGAATTAATGTATAAATGAACGACAAATTTTCGCTTCTCATGATTTCTTTATCATCATTTTTGCCGGCTTGAAATGAACAGGATTTGGATATTCAAAAGAAGTGGAAAGGAAGGAGTTATAAGGATAAAGATAACAGTCGATTAAGATAACGAGTGCATAGCGATAACAACGTGCGTTAATAGAAATTTAAATTTGAAAAAAGTATGATAAAATAACAATATTTTTTAGACAGAGGTGAAAGGATAGCGTTGAAAATTCCGGATCGGATGCTCGGAATGTTTGGATAGTGTATTTATTGTTGCGATCTCACGACTACCGCGATTGACTTGTGCGCGTCGTTGATTGGCGACGACAATGACCGGCAATTTCTGCCCTTCTTGATTATTGTTTTGGTACTCTCGTGCGTTGCCCGGTTGTTCGTGACCGAATCATTACGTCTTGAGCCGACGAGCGACGTACACAGCGGCGCGAACGAAGTACGCATTCATTGAATTAGTTGTCATTTTCGTTCCTGAAACTATCTAATCGGGTTCTCGTCGATATCGCGTTAGTTAATATATCGCGTCTTTTATCGAATCATATCTATGCAAGTGGCTAGTGCTTGTTTGGAGTAAAATAGTGTATCCAAGACGGAGGAGGCCGATAAATGCGAGTAGTGATATGTCATGTACTTTCAAATGACGTGCTAAACCATTGATTAATACGTTGAATGATGTAGCGACCATTCACCGATAACCGGTAATGTTATTCAGTTTTATTAAGCTACATAGAAAATATAATTTACTGCATCTAAAAGGGACGCGCGGAATGGTTATACGGACAATAGAATACCGGTGAAACAAAATGAAAAATATGTACGCGTCGGATTACTCTTATTTATTTAGTATTTGTAGTCATTCGATTATCAATTAAGTTTTCGTACAGTTAATGGAAATCAACGTAACACTCAACGTGTTAACAAAATGTTTTCAACTCAACTTTTAACATACGTTTGACGAATTTGTCGAGAATAAGGAGATATCTCGAGTCGAAATTTAGATCAACATTCATAGTCTTTTATCATATGGCGTGTATAATAATATAGATTTATTAATCACCAATTAAGATATTCGTGGTCCATGATTATACGAATCTGATTAATAATTTGAATCAAAGCTCGCTCCCTTCTTGTTGACACTTACACATCTTCGCGTTTCTGCTTATCATTGTTATCGTGCCGAATTCAAATTCAAAGTAAGCTAAGCCCGTAGATAATTTCATGTTCAAAAGCAAGTTATATAGTTAATACTTTGCCTAATTGGAATAAATAAAGATTCCGTACAAGTAGAGAAAATATTGAGATAATCGAAAATATTAAATCATTCTGAAATCAATCCCTTATTAGGCTTCACGTAAAGGAAACCGTTCGAACTGTTTGTAAACATCCAAGGTGAGGCAATAGCTTATACAGTGTTATATCTTCGAGATTCTCCACTGATTTCCCCAAGGTTCCGCGGGAATTTGCAGGATTAATATGGAAGCGAAATTTCTGCTTCGGTCCACGTTTGATGCGTTAATTGAAAGAAAAGCGAACATTACCGCGCTCCTGCAATTATGTGTTTCTTAACTAGTGAGTTTGCACCGATAAACGGCGGGTGAATTTGCCTTTCTCTTAGCAACACGATGAATCTTGGCGAATAGCCGCGAAACGATAGAGTACACGAAAGAGAGAATGGTGAGGAAGGGGGCTAAAGAAGGAAGGCACGTGTGGGACGCGTCATTTGCTTAATTGCGCTATTTCAGAGACGCCCGGTCGCGTTATTCGACCACGCGTGCAACCGCAGGATGCACGATGCACACGTTCGCCGTGCACTCGCCAATCTAAAAGATTCACACGAGTAAAAGAGACGGTGAGAGAGGGAGGGAAATGGTGAGAGAGAAAGGGAGGGACGGAGAGAGAGAGAAATCTTGCACGTCTCGTCTAGACTTCGCACTACTATGCAGCGTGATTCTCCCTTAACGCTATGATTTAATTGGACTGCGAACGGACAGCAACATATTAGCGAATCGCGCGACGGCAATTAGGAATTACGTCGTAAATTATTCCGCGCGTAACTGAAACCCTCAACATTGATTTATTGCGTATCGGTGACTTATTTCGTCTCGGAGGGAGACGCGTGCGCCGTCGTGTTAAATAATAAACGCGCACGTGCGCGAACGCGAATTGTTAATTTGTCAAATTGAACGCTTCGGACGGACCGAGAGGGCGGCGAGAGCGAATTAGTCGCGGCGCAGAATAAATCGCGACGATTCGGCGGACGTTAAAAAATACCGATGCCGATAAAATCGTCGCTCAAAGCGACTTCTCTTTTGCGCGCACGGTGGGCGTATACCGCGAACGTCGCGCTACACGGAACGATGTAGAAAATTAAGACACTCCGGGGCGCGCGAGCGACGTGTATATTTAAGGAACGTTTGAAAACGGAGAATGGAAAATGGTGAAGCGGACATCGAGTGGTATATACACTGATGGAAGGACGACGATAGGGAATGGAACTCACGGGAGGCGCAGAGACCCGGCTTTTGACGCGACACGTGTCGGTCGTCTCCCGTACGAGATCTAAGACCGCGCTAGCTTCCGCTAATCCGAGAATCGGGTCTTTTAATGCAGGGGGACGAGGTTTCGCGATTATAAATATCAGAGATACCGAGAACCCGACCCCGGGGACGTCTAGACTCCAAATGAAACTGCCGACGTTACCGGAGGTGCTGCAGTGTGTATCGTACGCCGAACGGGCGAAGAAACACGCGCGATTTCCTCGCGGACTCTGAAATCATCTCTCGAGCCTTAAAAATTCTCTCAAAGTTGCGAGCAAGTTGTGGTTGATGATTTTCGCGCCAGGTGCGCCGGGACAAATAGATAAAAAATTGACAAATTGTTCGATAAATTGAGAATTCATATTTCTTCGATAGAAATTTCGGGGAATAACTCTGACACTATAATTTCGATCTCGCAATATAGAGAGTGTTTCGGCATAAGAACGCCTAAATATCTCCTTTGTTTTTGATGATATGAGAAATGTTTCGAAGCACAATTTGAATGGTTTCGAAAGAGGAGTGGAAGGATAATCTTCTCTACGATCACATTTTCGATTTCTTTTAAGGTCCCCCTATTTTATTCAAGCCGTCAAGATATTCTCCTTATGCCGGGACACCCTGTATATATAATATTAAATATCTCAATATTCAGTGTCGAACTTCAATTCTGCTGAAACACGCGCGATCAAGTAATAATTTTACTCGAAGAATTCCTCGTTAATCTCAAGGTTGAGGTTACACGACATTCCAGACACGCCTGAGAGAGACGCATTTAAATCCCCCGTCCTTCCGTAGCGAGAAGTTACGAGCCGATTGCTCGCAGCTGCGAAGGGTAAGGCGGTCTCGGAAACACGGTTGGTGAGTCAAACGAAAAGGCACGATAGAAAAGTTGGGCGTATTACGCGTAAGACGGATAGAGAGATCGAATGAGGAAAGGAGAGAGTGGGACCGACTAATGGCACGCGACTCCCACTCGAAGCGTCGAAACGACTAGTAAAATAGGAGGCTGATGGCGTGTTTGAGATAATTTTAGGAGAAGTCGGTGACGAAGGACTGCTGCGGTCCAGATGCATCCGCGCAACGCGTGCTGCATTGTTGCGCGACGCGATGACGCTATTTTTAGCATCAAAACACGAGAAGCGAGGAAAGAGAGCCGCCTTTTTACTCCGTTTTTGCGTTATTGCGACCGCGAAGTCTCACTGTAGGGGAAGATATGGACCATTTATTAAGGGGTTGTCCAGTAACGAGTTTGATTTTAATGATGGACCAGGACGAATTTAAGGCTGATCTTCTTGCGGTGAAAGGTCGCTCTACTTCCTCCCCTCCTCGTACAGTCGTGCACACACACACATGCACATACAGCTGCGCTGAATTAATTTAAACATGATACACCGCATCTCGCGAGGGGTGGAAGGTAGACGGCAGAGCCGTCTCAACCGTCAACGTGACGGTAAGCGAAGGCGAGTCGCGCCTCAGTGAGCAATTCGTATAGAAAGATTCACTCGCTGGATAACTCTGCCGTATATGTCGAAATCGAGGGAATGCTTTGCGCTCGCATCGCGCAATCGAGCCGGACTCCCTCACCCGTGCAAATTTTCTAACGTTCCCGGAGCGCCGGTACTCCCGGCCCGCCACCTCTGAAAAAGCACGTGCCACACTTTGTACGACGCTTGTAACACCATAAACGGCCTCACGAGTGTGCCGAGCCGTGCCCGTCGAAGCAATTTCACCCGAACACGCGTCGCCGGAGCCGCTCGCGCTCGGCTTTTTCACGTATGAAGACGAGAGGGAGTTACGAGTGCGAAAGTAATTAGACGGAGGAATCGTGCATCTTCGTCCCTCTCTCTTTCTCTATCCGACACCCCGCTCGGTCTAATCGTCGTTGTCGTCATCGCGGTTTCTCTCTTTCCCCCCTCTCGTCGTACTCGGAGCGAATTACTAAACGCTAATAAGATTCAACCGTGGCTGAAACTCGCGAGTCGCACGTTGCCACCGCTGCGCTGCAGTTGCGTGTAGCGTCGCGTGCACTCGAAAGGAGCGCATGATGCACTATATGCCGGGTCCCTTATCCTCGGAGAATATCTTCTTTTACGTCGTGAGATCTCGTACCGAGGACGCGCCGGCGTCCATTGGCACGAATGCTCGCGATTAGCTTCGAGATTGCTCGCACGTTCTTCACAGGATGACGCCTCACTCTCTCTCTCTCCTTTTTCTCCCTCCCCAGCTGCGCCTTTTATCTTTTATCGATGCGACGTGACTTTAAATGCAATATCAAACCTCGGTTGGGGTCGGATACGACCCCACAAGGCTCGTACATTTTACAGCATGCACGCGTTGTTTCTGTTCTCGAAGAATTTTTCATGTTATTATTCATTTCCTTCATCCGTATTCTACGTTTGTTACATGAAAAGTGAACAAAGTAGAGCATGAGGTCGGATCCAACCCTATCTTCCTTGATACGTGAAAAATCTACCTTGCCGTTAGAGGGTTAATATCGTTGTGAACGTTTAGAATAATTGGCAATTAGTAAAAATATTGTAAAGAGTGTCTCAACGAGATTTCTCGAGTCTCGTAAATTTTCTTCTCGCGTGAAAACGCTTCCTTTGAAATTTCCCGGGGATTAAGATAGCCGAGAACGAGGGAGACGCTCGAGTCGGAAAACGCGAGTCTTCGTATTCGGGAAGAGACGTTGAAAACCCTCGAGGAAACTGTCGGAGGCATGGGAAGTGGGGGATGATAATACCGAGAGTCGTAAACCGTTAAGTATCAGACGGCGAGTAGAAGCGAGGCCGACGCGCGAAGGGGAAACGCGGGGCCGTGGGACGGAAACGGATGCAGAAGCAATAACTTCCTCGTAGACCTATATGGCCGTCGTGGTTGGACCACAATGAGTGCCCCCGTGGCGAGATCGCTCTTCTTCCTTCTTCACACTCTTCAATATTTCCCTTCGCCTTGATCGTCTAAATTCCTCCTGCGAACCATCTCGACATTCTCGCGTCATTTCCTCGGACAACAAACAGGAACGGTAACCGCCCTCGAAATAATATCAGTCCCGTCGTCTCTCTGCCGTCGGACACTTTGTGCGTCGCTCTGTGTCTGTTTACTTTCACCGTTTCCCGAGTCAGTCAGCTCGTAATGGCGTTACTGTTCAAAACAGTAACGACATTTCGACCGTTTCCGATAACAGCAGATTTGCGAGATCGCCGTCAATGAATCGTCGGGCAAGCGACTGTTTGTTGGTTTGTTTTTCTCGCGCGCGGAATTAATTCTCACCCGGCGTCCTTATCGTCGGACGGAACGGCCATGCCGTACGGAAGGAAAGAATTAGCTGTCCATATAATACAACTGAAATTTTACTTCCAGACCCAGTTTTTATCTGTGGGAACTAGTTTCCAGCTGTGGGAACTGCTTCTTCCTTTCATATGCGATAATTGGGGAAACGGATGAAATCAAAAGTCCTGCGGAAGCAACGAACCGGAGGAACCGTACGGGAGGGGGGGGGGAGGCTTCGTGGACTTACCACACGAAGTATAATCACGCGTTTTTGTTTCTCAAACGATCCTTCCCCTTCCCGATGCATTTATCGGCATCGCGACGTGCAGTTCTACCCTGCCTTCCTTCCTCTCTCTTTCTCTCTCGATATCGCCGGACGCGATAAAAATGTTCCTTGCTGCGTTTACACGGCTGAGAGGGCCATTACGTATTCGTCTGCGTGCCCGTGGAGGGAAATCAGTCTGAGTTTCGTGCGTCCGACGATTAAAACAGCATCAAGATACGCCCGTGATATCGGAGCGGCGACGAGGAGGAGGAGATCTTCCGAATTAGGAAGGCGATCGCACTCTCTCACCCTCTTCCTCCTCGCCCTCTATCTCTCGACATCGCACGCGCGCGCATCACTCCGCTTGTCGACACGCGTCACAGCGACGCGATTTCATCGTTCGCGCCCCTCTCGGCCGATCTCAATCTCGAATCTCACGATAATTGGGCGAAAAATATCAATCCCGCCCGGGACAAAACGGGCGCGAACAAATCATCCGATCTCGCCGCGATATTCACGATTCCCCCGGATGTAAAAAATTCCGGCGGAGGAATTCCCCGGTGGCCGCGATGGCCCGCGCGATACCGCGCGGCGCATTGTCTCCGTTATTTAAACGCGCGCTCTCGTACGCACGACGAGACGTCGAATGATTAACGATAAGTCACGAGATCGCGGACGGCCATCGGCACGGCCGCGGAGAGCGAATCGATATTAACGGAGCGAATCATTAGGGTATCTTTAATCGACACGAGCCCGTAACCGTGCACGTACCGGCGCTGAGCCGGTACCACTATTAACAAGCGTAGAATGTGACCTCACCCCCTTTAATCGATCGCTTAATGATCGGAGCGAGCGATCGAGAAGTATCTCGCGTCCGGGTAATTAATACGATCGACGGTGAAAAATGATTCGTGCCGGCGGCGGCTCGTTCGCACGCCTACCGGCCGCCCCGCTCGCCTTTTATCCTCGCGGTTATTATTATCGGGCCGAGAAAGTCGGATTCGGCCCGATTTTACGCCGATCTTATCTCTCGTTAACGTTGACGCGCGTCAAATCGGCTCGCTTTCCTTCGCTCGACGAAGTTCCTTCGCGCCGCGGCGACGGGATCTCGCGGGCGAGAGAATCACGACGACGACGACGACGGATAGAATAATTAGCTCCGCGTTTACCGGCATTACGCGTCTCACGTCACGGAAAGAGAGGTATTGCGCCGGGCACGGCTATTCAAGATACCGGAATGTATGCTCGGGAGCGGCGCTACGCATATGCATACACGCACACACATATGGAACGTACATATTATATACACACACGCACGCACTGACCCCCGCGCGGGTGGAGCTTTTAATATTCACGTCGCGGCGATCAAGACAAATTGAAATCCAGTCCTCGGGCCGCGCCATTCACGGTTACACCACCACACCACGGTCCTTTGTGACGTGATTTAGAGTCTCCCGCATATTATTAGTGAGCCGATAATGGGACGAAGTCCGAGATCGCCGGCGAGGTGAATCTGTAATACGGTTCGTGGCACCCGGACGCCTTTTATCCCGGCTCTCGGCGCGCGAAAGAAAAACGCTTCTGCGTTCAGCAGCGGATTCGTTCCGTTCGTATCCAGAAAGAATATCGGCGCTCTCGCGGGTTTTCAAGACGCTTCTCAATACAAACGAGGACGAGCCTCTCGGCGAGCGAGCGATGTCCAGCTCTCGTCGCGCTTTTCGAGAATGCAAAATCGTCGCCGCCGACGCGGCTAGAAGACCGTTCGTGGACGCGCGATAAACTCACCGGTTCTCGGAATAAAGGGGGACTTCGCAAGCGTACTTTTCGTCCGGAGGAATTATTTCTAATTAAACCAGCCTCGGAAAAGCGCGTGTATGCTCGAGGAAAGGCGGCCGGCCTGCGCAACGCGATACGCCCGGCTGAAACTGGGGCTATATCGCGATGATACCCACGAGCATAATAGCCCCACTGTATGTAAATCGTATTAATTTTCGAATTTTCCACCGACGATCGCGATCGCGAGCACTTTTCTCCTCTCTTTGTCTCCGATCGCGCGCGCGGAATCCTTGAATTTCGTCCTCATTAAGCCGCGCCGGGGGCCGAAACAGAAACGCGCTCGCCTCGTACTTATGCAGTACGACCGGTGTATTATCATGTCATTATTTTTATCAAGTCCCGACGAGAACCCCGCTGGAAAGCCGTATATGTACACGAGCCAGCACCCGCGCGGAAAACTGCTTGGAAACCTCGCCGACTACCCGCGACCGCTCGAGAAAGAGAGAGAGATCGCTATCCCCACTCTGAATTTGACAGCAGCATATTTACTTAATTGCTTTGCTTAATTAAATCTAATCCCGACTGCGAGTTTAGTCGAGTTACCCATTCGTATCGACGGGCCAACGACTCGGCCGGAGGTTAACGACTGCGGTGAACGCAAACACGCGTGTTTAAAAATCACTTCGGGAAAGACGTGACCGATGAAAGTAAGGGTTTTCGCGTTAACGCGCCCCGTTAACGAGTCCGCGAGCCACCTCGCCGAGCTACAGCGAGCGGCTTCTTCCGAATCGCGCGACGATAAATAACATGCGAGCGCCGACAATCGGAGGGGGATTCAAATCGGAGAATCGAGCTTCAAAATTAGACGCGAAAAGCTAAAGCGGTTCTGGCCTGTAGTAATCGGTCACGAGAGAGTCGCAACGTTTCTTTTCTTTTTTTTTTTTTCTTTCGACGAGTTTCGTAACGCATCTCGTGTCCGATAGGAAAATGGGGTCACCTGGGAATCACTGAGAAACGAATTATCTTATTGGACGCGGGAAATGGCGAAAAGGCTGCTTTTATCGACACTCGACGGGAAAAATAAATCTCGTCGTCGTTGTCATACGTCCCACACCTATCTGTTCGCGCAACTGTCGAACTCTTAGGCACCGCAATCGGGGCGGGGGAAGAGGGGTGAGGAAGGGGAGGGGAGGTTGTAGGACGGTAGATAACATTTTACGGCTGAGTGGAATATCCTCCGCGTGGTTCGATACACGGTATTGCGGAAAAATAACCCACATCCCTCCTCCTCTTTAGCCTCCTCTTCTTTTATGCACGCGCGTCCCGACTCACTGTATATCATTAGTTTTGGTCTCCCTTGTTTCATTTATCTCATTATCTCATTTCTACCTTAATTACCCTCCCATTACGCCGCATTACCGGTAAAATGCCGCCCTACCACGCGGGTACGCGTGCGTGTGCGCGCGTCCTGCCTTTTGTATTATTCAGCATCAAAAATATATTATTATCATATCATTAGTTTCTTACGCGAGCATTGCGAAACGGTATCAAGAATGTACGGGCGAAGGTGGTAATTTGAAGGAAACGAGGACACGGTGAACGAGAAAACCTTCGGGCCGGGATCTACGCTGCGTTCGCATTTCAAAGTCAATCGATTGTCCTGCGATTCCTGACCGGTGTTACCAGGTTACCTACGACCTTTTCTACGTGCCTTTTTCGCCGTTATTTCGAGATGCTATCGCCCAAGCAGGTATTCCTTATTCTTTCCTGCCCGTCCGTTTCGTTCGCCACGCAAAGTTGGTAACAGCCAGAACCTTCTAGATTACAAACTAGTGGGGCCATCATCAGGGCAGCCCCGTCGAATGGAGGCCCCGTTTCGGTGTGGAATTTCTAGCTGTCTGTTACGACGCACCAGCCAGTGCGTCTAACACTAGTAGCTTCTTGTTTATCGCAACCTCAATTGCTGTGATTGCTCCATTTGAAAATAGTAATCTCTGAAGTCTCCCATCTTGAAAGGATCCTGTTTCTCCGGAAACTGTCGCTGAAAGAAAAAAAAAAATGTTTATCCCTTAAATGGGTGAAAATGAATTCGATAAAAAAGGAAACTCCTCTGTTTACGTTGGCTGTATGACGCAATGACTTGTCATCGAAAACTCCCCGGCGTCTTCGTAGAACAATAGATATTCCGAAGCGTTCCTCTTCTTGGAATTTCTTCCCGACAAGTTAATAAATAATTAATGTATATAGATTATACGTGAAATTTCATATATCAAGTATACAAAGGGTGTGAGAACCGATCGGCAGATCCGCAGTGTTTGAGAACTGCGACACGAGGAAGATATATAAGGGGTTCCCGAAATAGCGTCGGACCCCCAAAAAGTCGCACCATCGGTCCACGCAGCATCCGTCATTGGGTTCGCATCCCTAACTTGTTCCGCGGGTCCCTGTTGTCGGGACTTCTTTGCACGGCGCCAACCATGAAATCACACCGAGCCGATCACAAATCGATCGGTGGGGAATTCCGACCGCGGCGACGCGGCACCGCAATTAGCTGACGCCTCGTCCGATTATGCGCCCGACGAGTGCATTCCAACTTCCACGCGCGCGTTTGTAGATCGAGATCGAGAACACTTGTGTGGACCCACGTTGACTCGTGTACTCGGCCATCCAGCGTGACGCGACATCGGCCGTGATTCGGCCCTTAAAGCGATCCTCCTTCGTTCGTCTCGACGGTACGATTCGCTCGTCTCTTCGCGGACGTCTTCGCGGCGACGCCGCGTCACTAGCAGCGTGTTATCGGCTTTCCAGAAACATTAACCTTCCCCCTAATTGCTCAATTATGCTAAAGCAGAGCTGAAAGTGAGCGTGGAGCGGTTGTTTTGTAGTAGCAGCGGTTGCAGAGTGTTTGCCCAGGAGACTTTATAATCCATCCTGAAACGTACTCGTCGCGCGTCAGCTATTAACTTTAATCGCGTCACTACTCGCACCGCGCAACCTTCGTTCCGGTGTGGGATTTCGTCTCCGTGGTAACTCACTCGCGCGTACCTCTGCATACACCCCTCGACCCCTGATTTCGCGCGGCGGGGAGATAAAGAGCCGAAAATAAGAATGTAGCCTGGCACGCGTGTGACCTTAACCGCTATAGAGTGTCGATACCCTTCCAGTCTCTATTTCGTCCGTGCGTAGTCCATTTAACGCCTCCGTCAGGGAGAAACCGCTGCCGGCCGGCGGTGGTGAGTAAGCCGTGCAAAGGGGCCAAATAAAAGTCGAAGTAAAGGAACGAAAAAAAGAAAAGAAGAGAAAGAGAGAAATAGTTTGCGAGTAGAACGCGACTGAGCTTTTAATGCGGTCTCGTGTTACCGAGCGACACGGCGTGCTGGCGGCACTATGTTGTCGCCGCGGACCCTTTACGAATGGCTGAGCCTTACAGCCATTTGTGTGCCGATTCGTGTGGTCAATGTTTGCATTCTCGATACGAAATGCGCGGTTGTAAGAAAGAAAAAAAAGGGAGGAACTCACGACCGGAGGAATTTGCCGTTCTGCCGGAGATCGATCGATCGACGGAATGATGCCGCTCGGCGCGACTCGGTGAGCCCGCCGATATCGACGATAATACCGGCCGCTCTTGCGTAATCTGTTTTATATAATGTTTTATTTATACGTCGCATCTCGCGCAGATTTCCCGAGCACTTTGAATCACGCACGCTCTCGCATTTGGCACTGGTTCTCGATTCGTTACGCACCGCCGCGATATCTTCTATTCTTATATCACACGCCCCCGAGGGAGAGAAGAACGATGCTCCTCTTCTCCTCCTGCTCATCAATGTCGTAAACGTCGGATCGCATCCATCGTGCGAGATTCGCGCGTCACACCGACAAACGATCGACGATTCCCGGCCGAGTTGAGATTTTAAGTCTTGCTTTAAGTCTAATTTAGTTCTGCACTGAGCGTTCAAAGGCCTTCTGTTCTGCGTGCTCCTTTGCTGTTACAAATGGGAAAGTTGTTGTCGTTTTCTCCACTCGAAGACTTAATGTAGAACTAAAATTTACAACTCTGCAGAAGTAAATTCTCTTTGTAGCGTTAAAGGAGCATAATAAATGATGTTGCGACCTTATTTCCGCTTTTCTCTGCTTGAAGACTCGAGATGTAGAATTTGAAATTCCTCGGGTTATCACGGGGTTGTTACGCAATATGCCTCGAGTTGGAATTTCGATGCTACTTTGACGCTCTTAAGAATAGTCCGCGCCTACTTAGACGGCCTATAGACGAATAAAAACCTACCTTTGACGATACTGATACTTATTAACTTTCATTTCGAATCTTTAGTTTTACAGATCGACCATTTTAACGCTACCTTCAACAACTAACAATTATTTTCATCGCTGAAACGAACATTTAAGATATCATCAAAATTAAAATAGGAGTGTAATCGCATCATTAAAATTGAAATCGAATCTATTTCACTATTTTAACGCTTACTATATCGTAGAATCAAAGACACAGAGCGAAAATTTCAACTCGAAGCCTTTCTCCTTTCCTCGCTTTTTCCGATGTTTCTCGCGTATCCCGAAGCGGAGAAAAATCGGAATCGGCGAGACAGCCGCGAGGGGGGAAAGGGAGACGCGGACGATAAATGCTCGGCACCGAGAAAATACGCCGGTTCGTGACCACCGCGCCTCGTAGCGGGACAAAACAATATTGTCGGCTGTGCGCCGCCACGCGCGAGCTCCGACTCTTTAATATTACACCACGAGCATTGTTTCCAGCACGAATCTTCGGTCGCGCGTACGTGCCCTTTTCGCTGCACCGTGCCGGTACCGTGCTCGATTCCAGAGACTCGTTATATTTCTCTCTTTCTCTTTCCGGCGATACGCGCGACGTGGCCGATCGATCGAGACCGCAATACTCACCGTCGGCTATCGGCGATTCTCGTCCGTGCGAACAACTCGGTACGCGTTTCTCTTGCGACATGTATCAATATGGTAATAGTATGCGATTATTAGGAGTATAGTAATGAGAGATGGAATAACTGCAAGGGGGAACTAGGTCTTTATTCAGCCGCTCGTGTGCTATCTTTGGTGGTTGGTTGACACGTCGTTATTGAGAATTTGTAAACGCCTGTAAACTAGATCAAATAACGTGCAGTGATCTCTCTTTCTCTCGCTCCCTCTCGTCTCCCCCTGCGAGGCTGCGAGATTATTTCGAGAAAGAGAGAATGGAAGAGACGAGACCCCGGGTAGATCCCGAAGAGAGGCGACCCACGGCTGGTGGGGAGCATCAACTACGCGGCGCAACGCGCGTTAACATTGTTTGAAAGCACGCGACTTTGATCTGAGCCCGGTTGGCGTACATCAGCCGAGTTTTATGCTTACCTAGAATTCGCTCCTTTCGCTGACGAGTAAACAGTTCGGTCTTTGGTGGCGCTCAACGATTTAGTGGGGTCCTCGAGGAGCTCGTCTTTCTGCTTGTTCCTGTTTTGATCGGGCCGATCCGCGGCTGGTTAAGACGGAAACAAACGCGCCGCGAATCGATCGTCGAGCGAGCTCTTGTCACCTTGCAATCGCTGATTTTAACTTCACTTCCGTCACGACGCGTCTTAATTCGAGACTTCGCTTCGGGCGACGCGATCGCGTGCAATTTCGGGAATGCCCGCCGCAAGGGTTGCTTGTCCGCGCTGCCATTAAGGGGGGGGGGGGGGG
>NW_014555863.1:1146355-1155798 GCF_001313825.1 Dinoponera quadriceps
GGGGGGGGGGGGGCCGTGTTCTCACGGAGGGGTTCGTCCGGTTGCGATGCGAAACGTACATATTTACGTACAACACACACGCGGAACGTACACGTATATATCGTGCGCCAGCCTCGCGACGGGAGTGTGCACGGAGCGCCCTTAATGACGGGGTACGGCCGGGTATAATGCGCGGGGCGGACTTTGGCGCCTCCCTAATCAATTAATCAGCAAATCTCACTTTTATCTACGCCGTGTAACCACGTCATTTTCTCCTTCTCGCTTTATTAGGGTCCGATTAAGGTCCCTCCGAGAGAGAAAGAGAGAGAGAGAGAGAATGAGGGGCAGGGGAATCGGTCACGGATCGTTGAGCCATCTCGACAAGGGGCTTAATTGCGGACGTTATAGCATCCCCGAGAGGGGGAGGCGCCCCAGCCACGGAAGTGGATCTTTTGTAAGACAGCTCGCGCGTACCGCTTATCGATTCTTCGCGACGGCGCTATCTCGCTCGCGGCGGATTATCACTCGTGTACATCGCGGCGATATTACGTCGTGACGAGTAGATTAGCGCGACGATCCACCTCGGGCTCTCATCGCTATACGCGCGTAAATGTACATATGCGCGTACACACAGACACTTAGACCTCGTTAGATCGCGCGGTAGACATAATCCATCGCGATTCGCGACGACGCTCCGCCGTTCGTCATCGTCGAATTAACGATTCGTTTGGATAGGCGCGACGCGTGAGAGAGAGAGAGAGAGAAGCAAACGGAAGCGCGACGGTAGGGAGGAAGAGCCACGAAACAATAACTCGCCGGGGCCCGAGACGCAGATCGGTTGCGTTACGAAGGGGGAGGGTAAGGACGAAAGAGGGCGCGAGAGGGAAGGAGAGCGAGAGGAAGAAAAAGAGAGATCGGTGGAGAACCCGCGTGCTCTGCTCCTCGTCCGTTAATGCGTTGCCACGAAGATCTATGGACTGCCCGTAGTTTATATGCTAATCCGTAAAGAGTGTTAAATACTCGATCATTTATCACGCCATCGCTTCGCCTCGTCTCCTCGCCCTTCCTCCCCCTCCCCTCTTATCCCTCTCGTCCTCCCTCTTCGCTTCGCCAAACGTTTCGCACACTTGCCGCTTTCGAGTAATTATTATTTCTCGCAATTACGAGGGTCTCGAGGGTTTTCCGGAGGGTTCTCGCCGGGCATTCGATCGATCCCTTATGGGTCGATGCGCGATCCGCGCGAGTTTACGAGCGGCCGGGTTAACTCGAGGGGTGAGATCCGCGGGGGCTGGTTTACGGCTCGCGGATTGGCGGCACCGGCGCGAGATTTACGATTCGCGGCGGATAATCCAATAAGGGAGCGCGCGACGAGGCGTGGGCGCGAGAGTGACGGAAGCCTGCCAGCTCGCCCACGTAAGCACGTGAGAGACGGTGTGCGGACGCACACCGAGACGCGCGGATAGTGCCGTGCGTTATCGCCAATGGTGGTAGGGCAAGCGCCATCGACTCGCCAGCCAGCCAGTCGGCCAGCCAGCGAGACCGCCGCAATAACGTCACGTCGAACGTAAGCACGGCGAATGATAAATCACGGCGACCGCGCTATCAAAATACGTTCGTCGAGTTAGCCAATAAATCTCGGCCGGACGAGATAAGGAAAAATCGCGACACGCGTAATTTCCAATTTCGGTTAATTCGGAGGGATTTCCGCGAATCGGGGATATCCCCCCGAGGACGGTTGTGTTTTTCGTCGGGGTTAAGTGCCTTCTCGCCTTCCGATTTTTTTCGTCGACCGCTGGTGCGACGCGGCGGCTGCTCGCGAGCGTTCTTTATTTCGTTCTGTGTAAACACGAGCGCTCTTGCACTTTTATCTCCGCGGCCCGTAAGTCGACGTAACGCACGCACGCACGCACGCGCGCGCCCTCCGCGATTTTTCGCGCCCGCCTAACCTGCGCTCACTTACGCGCGCTCATTGTGAACTTGAAGGAGCGACGGAATGTCTAAAATTAAGCGCGCGCAACCGACGCGCACCCACTGAGGAACACTCGAGTGTCTCGCTAACCGACATCTCTTCTTTTTTTCTTTCTACGAGAGAAGTTAGAACCGCTCGCGAAATAAAAAGTATGCGCTCGTCGTTATTCCCCGAGGTGATCTCTTTGTTTTTAATGCCGTCAACTGGAAATCGTGTAGAGTTCCACTCCCGTGTACTATTTGTCACCTTTCAAACATTAACATCCCCGGCCGGACTGTTTTTGTGCAAGTTGCGATTCACGCCGCGCGTACCGAAAACGATAAACGTTGTAGAGATTGATAAATGTGGATTACAATTGTTTAGTTTGCGGTTTTCTGTGAATTGGCAAGTTACTTATTATGAAAGTGAACGTTCGATGTATAAAATGCATGGCAGAACAAAACGATTAAATTTATTTCAGAACTAAAAGTTTGAAGAACAGCAAAATTTCATGGAATAAAATGGAATACATCAAAGGAACTGCAGCTTATTATATAACAAATTGAATATAATTTCTTGAACATTTTGCGTTTATTACCGAAGGGTATGATATATTTTATTGAAACAATCTGTACATAAGTATGGTTGCGTGGGTGGGGCAATTCTTCTTTAAATGTTATTACCCGTTTTGTTTGAGCATTTTCAATACTCAAATTTCTAATATCTTTGTTATAGCAAGAAGTGCAATAATCGCCTTAGTGCCGGTTTGTTTTGAAATCAGACCGTAAAAACGGAAAACTCATTACTACGCCGTGTGTACCGAGATTGGCTAATGGTTTTAAAAGTGCTGCACACATAATAACAGAGTACAAATAGGCATTAAGATAAATTATTTTACTATACTTTGCCTCTTAATGATAAAAATATCAGTTGGCGCGGAGATCGAGTTCAGCGTGCACCGGAAATAGTGGCGGGGAACGTGTTAAGACAAGAATACTCTTTCGTAATATTTTCGTACGTTTGAAATAAATATTCCTAGGTCACGCAATGGTGCCGACGTTGATAATAGCGCGCGACAATTTAATCGAACGGAAAGATAATAAAAGATAATATTCTTACGCTATTTTAATCCCCATTGGGTTAAATTCTTGCGCACTATCAGCAACGTTAGATCGTTATCCGGATGAAAATAATTATTTTGCACGTAAACTGTATTATACTTTTACTAAACATATTTTTCTAAGTTTCTTACACGCTTCACATTAATTAACGTTCTCCAGATTCTTCGAATGCTGTGTTTCCCAGCGTTTTTAATTTTTCGAATATTAATGGAACGGCATGGAAATCGAGGAACCGTGCCGTCGATAGATAAAAAATTCCAACGATCAGTCAACTCAAAGCTCGCGTTGAATATCACACGTCGATGATCTACGACACAGATTTAAACCGAAACGCTTCGGCGGAATGTTATCAGACGCCAGCGATCGGATCTACAGTTGAAAGATTTAACATGGCGCCTCCATTGTGCATCCCTCTCTTTTCGTGGAATATCTGCCCTTTTCGCATCGGTCTTATATACCGGCACTTGAACTTGATTAATTAGGTTTCAGAGTCGTCACCGCCCTCTTTGGGCGATCTTAAGACCCCCGAGCATCCGTGGCGCGCCATAATCCCATCCGGTCGACGTTAGGTTCATCAACCCACCTATGTATAACAAAGATTAGACCGTGCCAGCGTCCAGATACGTTCACTGTTGAAACCGTTAGTTTTGCGCAGGTCAAAAGGTTTCTGCGATGCAGCCCCGCTGCAGAACATAAATTCCTCGTTAAGGGTAGAGAGTGTTTCGAGTGTTTTCTGCCTCTTCCGCATTCGTTCTCAAATTTTATTTTTACTATACACGTAAAAGTCTCGGATCTTGCAGCTGAATAACGACCAGATGAGGACTCGGTCGTAGCAAACCGAGAGATTCCCCTAGGAGGCTTCTGCCCAGTCAATTATTCTCTCAGATGTAGATCCGATGGGATCTGCCAAAATTCCGCCGAGGCTTAAGCGTTTCGGTCGAAATCTGCGTCGTAGATCGTCGACCGCTGATCGACGTGTAATATTCAACGCGAGCTTCGAGTCGTTTGAATTATTTATTTATCGACGGAGAACAGAACAATCCCGATCTGCTTTTCAACGCAACGCAAAATCCGGTTACACTGAAGAAATTGTTTTTCCTCCCGCATAGAGAAACATCTTCCGACTTATATCGTGGTATAGTTTTTAACACGTAGCCGCTGATCCCTCCGAAAACATGGCCGCTGAATACAAGCCCATAACGAAGATCGAATCCTTTTTATGAGGAGGACAATCGGTTTGGCCATTGGATTATGATCAAAGCATAGATCCGAGCATTATATTCAGCGATGGTATCTGTTGCGGCGTCGGGTTCTCGTGGGTCGATCTTTTATGAACAAGCAAGGAAAATCCTTGTAGGGGTGCAAAAAATTTCGGCGGTAACGCCAGGGGGGAGAGGCCGTCGGCGGCAAGAAATAACCGGGCGTCACTACCTGACGAGTCTGAGGGAAACAAAATCGTGACGGCAAAACGACTGCCGCCGCCACCATCGCGCTACATTTATTATCCAGACTGCCGCTGTCTCCATCTATAGTTGCGTATCTTACGAGCAAAGTCCGATCGAAGACGTTCGTGGGATAACAAAAGTAGCCTGCCGATGTGTGCGTTACTCCAATTATGGTGGTGTCGTGTAGCACACACACACACACACACACACTACCAGGAACAGGTCGTATTTTTAAGAGGCTTCAAACCGCGCGCCGGTCGATTCAATGCTATTCCCGTGCGAGTGTTTATCCGCGTTTCGCCGATCTTTCCCTTCGTGACACAAAATGCTATACAATTGCGCCACGATCGCGCAGAGAGAGGAGAATATAAATGGACGTCTCACGTATCCCGCGATCGTGTTGGTTATAAATGATCATTCACGTGGCACGCATACCGATACACGGGATCGACCGTACGAACGGATGGACGGATGAGCGGACGGACCGACCGACCGACAGACAGACGAAGATCTGTTATTGCACTCGGCGGCGGGTTGGATAATCGCGCTCTGCAGGCAAAGTTCGATTCCCAGAATCGAAATATTCCTTGCATGCAATATTCAAAATAACCTACGGGGATTCGCGCGAGAACGGCCGTTCGCATCGCCGCGTTCGTGGAAACTTTAAGTTAAACAGAGGGGGATCGCCGTGGCGTCGCTATCGTATTTGCCACAACTGGAATACTATTAACCTTTTAGATGTCGCGCACTGTGGGAAATATACGGGGAGCTGCAACACGACGACGACGATTCAAGTTGTCGTCGAGGTCGAAGTGTTCCACAAGCGTCCGCATCAATGTCGAGGAACGTCACTTTTTTTTCATTCTGCATCGATTGTAACTTGCAATTTCGATCGTGATCCTCTCTGCGCATTGGCGATCGCGAGATCGAACTGACCCGACTGATCTCTTCGAGGATGAGCGTGGGGGGGGGAATTCTTGTAAAAAATTCTCGGAAAATGAATAAAAAGTCGAAGAATTAACATCCCGGAATGTGTTACAAAGAAAACATCCCGAAAAAGATTCACGTTAAAGGTTGAGAAACATAATCGAAATTCTAAGCAATGTTCTGATGACGCATTAATTTCGAACAAAAGGCAGTACGAAAGGCAATCTGACGAAAGACAACAGTCTGTGAAAAGAAAAAAAAGAGGAACGGTCGCGATAGAATTTTCCGAGTTTCCGGATCGCCGACGTCACGTTCGACATTTCTTCTCGGCCCTTCGCAAACAATAGTACGCTAATCGCACATCCTCGGGACGGATCAACGCCAGACGTTCTCTTTACGACACGTGGCTTTCTCTCGATCGGTTTCGTCCGCGGTGAGCGGCGCGCTCTGCTATAGTCAATTTTCGCACGAGGCGCGAGAAAAGCGCGAGAGATCTCTCCGGTCGGTGCAAGGGCGAGACATAGTAAGTCCGCTGTCGCTTTTGTCGTACAAGCGCGCAGAAGAAAGGAGCCGAAATAGAATCCACCGTCCGGGGGAGCAGTCCGTAAATGAGCAGTAGAGGGCGGTAGGGGAAAAGAAGTACTCGTGGTTGCCGGGAAGAGAAGGGCCGGGAGAGTCGGGCGAAAAGAACTCCGGTCGGGATAATCGCGGGCGTTAAACTTTTATAGGCCTGATTTTCATTTATATGTTAAACGCGTCATAACTCGGGAGTTAGAGAGAAGGAGGTGGACGCACGCGTGTGTTGCGTGCGTGTAAGTTTCGTTCCCCGCCCGGTGTGTGCTCGTCTCTCTCTCTCTCTCTCTCTCTCTCTCTCTCTCTCTCTCTCTCTCTCTCCCTCAGGTGGTATCGGAGCAACCTCTCAGCAACCGGAGAAAGAAGAGAGAGAGAGAGAGAGAGAGAGAAAACGGTTGGCAGGAGGGAGAGAAGCCTCGCGCCCAGGTAGTGGAGGGGAGCGGGGGAGAGTTTTATTTCTAACAAATGAGCAGCGGGGGCACGATGTTATAATATAAAAAGATCAGGACACAGAAAAGAGAGAGAGAGAGAAAGAGAGAGAGAGAGAGATCTGGCTTCCCTTCCGAGAGAAGCGAACCGCGGGCTTGTCTTGACTAATCGTTTTTTTATGGCTGGTAAAATATCACCGCGAACACGCACACCTGTACGTGTGTGACGTACGTGGAGGCCCGTTCGTCCATGGCGCGACGTGCCACGTTGACGTGCACCGGAACGGAGAGGGAAGCCGCACGCTGCTGCTCTCTTTTGCTACGACGATTTTCGGCAACTTCGTTGTCTCTTTTAGCGCAGGCATAGACTACAACCAATCAAGATCCGAGATGTATCGAGCATCGTATGTTTTGGCTCGATATTCGATGACAGAGGGAGAGACAGAGGGAGGGAGAATATAATTTATTACACGCTTTTTATTATACACAATTTCCCTTCTAGATATTAATCATACAAACATATATAAAGTAGAATCGATACAAAAATTGTAGAGTTGAGTTAGCATCATTTTAAATATGTAAGCATATAGATAAATCGCGCGTATGCAAAATAAATTATATTAAAAAATAAAAAACATAACGAAAGATAATCATGTTGAATAACATGTCACCTAGCCGTTAAGAAAAAGTAAGCATAAACCAACAGTCTCAAAGAGGAAGGTGCCAACAAATTTAGAGTAACGAAAAGCTGGAAATGTCCTTAAAAATTAAAAAATAACGAGAAAATAACGTTTTAAAAAAATAACGCACTCCGGGAAAATTTACTTTCAAGCGCATAATTATACAAAATTGACACAATCAGGCACAAATAATGTATAATAAAAGAAAGGGGGAGAGAGAGAGAGGGGAGGGGGGAGGAGATTCGTGACGTTTTGTCCTGGCACTGTATTCCGTCAGTTTCACTCCGATCCCGTCGAATCGTGTCTTTAATACCTCGCGGCTACGTGCGCGACGCTTCGGCCTGCCAACAACGCCGATTTTTTAATAGCCGATGTACCGAGACGGAATAATATACGCGCGGCGTTCTCGTGCATCGGCTTTTCTTCCGCCGCGCGCGTCTCTTTGTCTTTTATTTTACCATAACGCGCTCCTCCTTTACCTGATGGAACTCGAGAAAAGGAGCACGGCTCATGGATATCCGGACAGCTCCGACGCCTTTTCAGGCTGCACAACAATATAATATCTCGAAATCCCTTTGAAGCAACGACCGAGCTGGTTGTTGCCTCGCCTTCTACGAGCGCGCGTGACAAATGGAGGCGCTGGAATACATTACGCGCTACTTATCTTTCAAAAATATGTACTAATAGGTAGGAGATGGCAGTATAAATGGGGAAGCTGGAGGTGTCGGATAAAAGAAAGCGGGAGAAGCCGTCGGCCGTCTGAATTCAAATCGCGGGTTACTACAAACGGCGACGTCGCTCCTCACGAAGGACTACCAAATTCGTGCGCATCCTATCGAAGACTCGATAATATAGACATTATTCAACATTTTTTTTCGGCGCACACGCTCCCCGACCGAAGCAGTGCGTCGTTCATTGGGCTACGAAAGTCACGAAATTCGATTGTTTCGCAGTTCTTTTTTTTTTTCTTTCGTAGCAGAAGAAATTTTTATTCATATTTCGTTAATACAAATTTTTCTTATTCAATTCCCGGAAACAAGGAGGAACGTTGATCGTGCTTCTCCCTCCCTCCGATTGCGTCGGAAAAGTAACTTCTCGCGATTTACACGTTACTTTATCATTACTTTCAGCTTCCCCGAGAGTCGCCTCACATTTACGCGTGCGCGCGCTCTGAGCGCAGACGAGTGCGTTGAAAGAAAAAAAAAGAAATATATATATATAAAATATACGCTCCGTTTCTCCTTCGAAAGAGGTCTCGTAAAAGGGACGCGATAAAAATCGAACGATCCATTAAGCGAGCTCTTCGTTTTGGTAATCGTTTAATCAACGTCGTAAGACTATAATCGCGGCCCCGTGGTAGTCGCGCGGTCCGCGCGGTCTTCTACTATAAAATCCGTATAAAGTCCGCGTAAAGGTCCCATCGCCGGCCTCCTAATTTCTTCGGATACGATCTACCAAAGGTATCGGCGGTACGGGCGTATCTCTTCCCCTGGCGCTGAACGACTTACAAAAGTGCCAACGGTGGGGCTATCACGACGTAACAGTTTTTACGAGAGGCACGGGGGCAGGGAGGGAAGAGAGAGACGAGGTGTGCGCACCACCGGAGGACCGCGATACGACGCACTAAAGTTATTAATAAGAACGTTTCCGTCGTACGATGCACCTGTAAAACACGGCTCCTCGGAATCCCCCCCCACGATACTCGTAAAAAGCGTTTTCGGGATTTACTCTTACTCGAACGGATCGAAACCATTTTCTCGTCTTTTACGACCGGAGATACTCCGTCGCGTCGCACTCGTTGCCCCGCATACTTTTACCGTCGATCGCATATTTCAAACGGACGATCAGTGGCCGACGCTGGGCGTAAGTACGCGTACGCGAGACAACTCACGCGATACGCGAGAGCGGCGGGTCCCGATAACCGTTGCACGCGCGCCGCCGAGCTGGGAGACATCAACGCGGGTAGACGAAGGATCACGTACACCATGAGTCACGAGGGAGAATGGATCCCGCGTTATCAGTGGCGCGCGTGCTTCGGCCTGGTGTAGATCGCGGAGGTAAAGTACCGCGAATCTCTCGGGCGGTGTGTTAACGCGCTTCGTCAAACTGCTCCACGATCGAGCCGGCCGGTCGACGAAGCTGCGTGAAGGGACGACGCGTGAAACGAAGAGGACGGAGGAGAGAGGAGGACAGGCCGGAGGCTCCGGTCGGAGCGAGAAAGCCGCGCGATGGAAGCAGCAGGGAGTTGTCTCTGCCAGAACAGGACGGAAGCGTGAGAGGAAGAGCGAGAGGGAGAGAGGGAGAGAGCGATCGACTGAGTGAAACCGGAGGAGGGGGGGGGG
>NW_014555863.1:1155834-1159682 GCF_001313825.1 Dinoponera quadriceps
GGGGGGGGGGAGGGGGAGAGCGAGAAAGAGAGAGAGAGAAAGAGGAAGAGAGCGCGAGGTGTCCGAACAAATAGAAACGTTCTCCTCGCTCCGAGACTCGAGACTGCCCTGTGAGGTCGCCGGCTACATAGCGCTGTCGTGTAAACACGCGCTAACTGCCTCCTCTCGCCGACGCCGGCCGTCGCCTCCATCTCGGCCACCTTCGTCGCGCGTTCCAAGTTCCTCTACCTATCGCGACGACCACCGCCGCCGTCACCACCACCACCACCCATCGTCGTTGCCGCTGCTACCACCACCGCCAGCGCGTAGCCGCCGCTACCTCCGCCGGCGCCGATCTCGGCCGTGCCGCCTCCGCGCCTGCCATCGCGGCCGGCCGCTCGGCGAACCGATCTCGTCTCGTCGACGAACTCGTAAACGACTCACTTTCGCGATCGTCATTGATGACTCGTGCCAGCAACTGTTCGCGCGACGCTCAGTTTCGCTCGGCCGTCGTGAGTAACACGCATTTGGCGCGAAGGAGATCTGGTCTGGTTAATTGAAAGATGTACCTGGCGGCGCGAAAGTGTAGCCGGGCTGAGGAAGGGGAGTGAGAGAGATTCGATTTTCCGATGTATTCGGTATGAACGGTGGACCTCGGGCACGATCAGTTTCTGCGATCGTTGCTCGTTGTGCGACCATGAGAGAGTTCTTTTGTTCGTTTATCACTGCGGAACGATTACGGTGACGGTTTTCGGCCAGGTCTCTCTCTCTCTCTCTCTCTTTCTCTCCCTCTTTAACGAAGGAGGTCGAATTCCCTACAACATTAGCAAACATGTACGTCGATAAATTCTCATCAGACTGTATCCTGTCTTACTGGCTCTCCCGTGAGGAACAAAGATGGCCGTTGATACGACGGCGGCCGCACGGCGAGGAACGGCGGAGTTTTGTGTGTTCGTTCGATTAGCGTCGCCGTGCGAGTTGTTTCGCTTCCTCGTTAATAAGAGAGCTTGTAGCTCTCCGCGTTTCTCTCCTTCTCCCCGCGTTCGTCCTCGCTTTCTTGCTCCTCTTCCACCTTTTCCTACGTCCACCGCGATAACACACCGCGGATTCCGAGGCGAACGCATAATCTTCCCATGAGGCTGAACCCGAGTAACTCCGCGGACGCGGCAAGACAATGCCTTCGCTGTTTTCGCGTGGGAGTGCATTCTCATTCCAGAGCTCTCTCGCGCGCCCGCGAAACGTCAACACAGTTTTGCGGACGCGCAGCATCGAGAGTGCCTCTCGGCTTCTTTGTGATGGATCGCGATTGTTAAAAGCGCGGGAATTCTATATCGTCGAACGATTATTCAAACTTCTCAGGTTCACACTTTCATGCTCGAAAACGCATCGATAATTCCTCCTTTGCACCCCGCGAAAATATCGAAACATTCGAAGAAAGAGAGAGAGAAAGGGAGAGAAAGAAGTTTATTATTATCCTAAGACTAGCCTTCTAAGAATGTAAAGTTAGAAATTACATGGATAAGTAAACTGGATAGTAGGAAATTTTGCATAAAGTACGAGGAATAGTATGATTATAGATAATTGGGCATATTTATGCAAAAAAGATCCAACCCACATAGAATACGTTTCGAAAAAAAAAAAATGACGATGAAAATTTGACGCATGATTTGAAAAGTATAAACAGCATTGAAGTTCCTCACAATCATTCAAGAAGTCAAGTATAGTCCATTTTCTTTTCTTTAAGGGTACTCATTGACAAGCTCAACTCTTAAAAATGGGTAGATAAGACGCAACTGATGAAGAATGGTACAACTGGTAGAAAATGTTTTTTAATTAATTTTAGGCGCCCACAAGTTTTCGATCTTTTTGTTTTATGCAGAAAGACGTATAGACTACCTACTGGTAACGAAATGTCAACAATCATTTTGTAGTTTGGATCTTTCTCACATAATCGGCCAATCGAGAGTATCTCAAATAAAAAAATTTGAAGGAAAGACGGACAGACAGATAAAATGTTTATATTGACATTCTAGAACGAGCTCTCTAAGAACGTTTAATATAATAATAATATAGTAGTATTGTAACATTATGTTACATCAACGTGAAGACACGTCAATATAAAAAGGAAAAAGAGAGAAGAGAGAGAGATACATATATACGTATATAAATATTTTATCGTCTAAGTTAGAGAGAAAGAGGGGAGGAGAGAGAGACGACATATCACTTGTGCGAAAGTTAATTGACTCGGCGCGCGGCATTAATCTCATTAAACGATCCATTCGCATATAATATGAAATCAAACCCTCGGCGAGACGTGCGCGTAAGGAGATCTCGATCCCTCGGGCGAGAGACATTAATACCCGTTACGACCCTCTCACGGCCGTGCGCGCGCGCGCTTCGCCGATGCATACAGTCGCATATCGACGGAACGCAGCGACGCAACGAAACGAAGCCCACGGTTCCCGATCGCGGCTGCGTATCCCTCCCATTCGGAGCTCGTCCGCTCTTTCGGAGCCATCCGTCCCTTCATTATTTACGTCTTGATTTATTATAATCGAAGCTGAGCTCCGTTTGATTCGTACCGAGGTGAAACTCCCGTTTCTCTTTTTCTCGCCCTTTCCTCCTCCTCTCTCTCTCTCTCTCCTCTCATCACCGCCTCCCCATCCGCTCGTCTCTCCGTCTCCCTCGCAGAAGAAGACGGTCCCTCTCTCGTCTATCTCTCGCGTTTCTCTTTCGCGCATATCGCTCGGCGGCGGAGTCGCGGCGGAGAAAAGGAAGGAGAGAGTGGACCACGAACGGTCGAATGCCACTTAGAAGCCGTATTTTACGTCAAACGTCGCCAGGTTAATCGATCCCAACGCCGGCCCTTTCGCGCCACGTAATTTTATTTCTCGCCCGTCGCTCGTCGCACGACAAGCGGAAACGTCCGCGGAATTTCTTGCCTCGTATTAACCCCGTCCCTCAGTGGCGTAGTCGTGACGATACGACGTGCGACAACGCGCGCCGCCGTCACGGCGTGCAATTTCGCCCGACAACGTGCAAACCGCCGAGGTATGCCCACGCTGTCTGCAATTCCGCGGCTTCTCTCCGGGCGCCGCCGGGTATCGTCGGCGTCCGAATCTCCCGTGCCCGTCGCTGCTCCGTCAGCCCCCCCCCCCTTCCCCTATCGTTGACGTTTCCGTCGGTCCTCGAAGAAACTTCGAACTACGCTACTGTGTGCGCACCCCGAGATCAAACTCGGCATTATATCTATAGGATTTTTTATGACTGCCACACCTCCGAACATGTAGACAGAAGGATTCATCGCGACGACAGATAGCCAATATCAAGGTGTGGCTCCCCCGGGACCGAAAGGATCGCCGGATCGCGCGGGCTTTATCGCGATATCGAAATCAAATTGGACGGGCTACCGAATTAAATTGCAGGACGCGTCGGCGCGTAAATCTTCGACGGGGAAGCGTCTCGTTACGGATCCTGTTACGTCGGCGGCGTGCAGGTGTGAGAAAAAACGAGCGCCGGGAATAATGTACCGCCGACACGGAGGGAGGAGACATCGGCCCGCTGTGAGAGAAAGAGAGAGAGAGATGACGACGGCGATGCGCGACGGCATCCTCCTGGCCGCGCGGGTCGTCTAGACGCGATAATAAAAGAGGAGTAGGGCGATAAGATGACTAACGCGCTGGTTAACGCGAATTTATATTAGCCGCCGCTCGGCCTTTATTATCTAAATTGAATTAGCGCGCGCGCTAACGCACCGCCGTAGATTTTTATCGCGAGAGAGAGGAGAGCCGGCGAGCGCTCGGAAGGCGGCTTTTCTGCGAGAGCGACATTCGGCGGTACCGACCGTGCGCACTCCCCTCCCCCCCCCC
>NW_014555863.1:1159724-1175283 GCF_001313825.1 Dinoponera quadriceps
CCCCCCCTCCTCCCCCCATCGAACAACACCTTTCTCGCCCGCCGCGCGCGCGCCGGAGATTGAACAATTTGTCATCGTGTAAATGTAACTCTGCACGGAGACCGATCGCCGTGGCCGCCGCGGCCCGTGAAATTGCGCCCGGCGCGTTTCGCCGATCGGCTTCTTTCCCGTCGACATTTACGAGCGAATTAACCGCGAGTAACGAACGACCGCGCGGGGTGGACGGACGGGGCGGGCGTTGTTGTTGCCGCGTTTCCGCTTCCCGTCGCTACTCGTCCCGTCTCGGAGTATCGAAGATAACTGCGATAATATCTGCGCCCGTCAGGTGTGGCTCTTCCCTGAGAGAATTTTAATTACACGATCCCCCGTGTGATCGAGACGGTAACGATGCGCGCTAATTACGGGAGATCGATGCTGTGCGACTCTCGAGGTCCCCGTAAGCGCACCGACCGTCGGTGGCACTTGTTAGGAAATTGACACGAGCATCTTTCGGCAGGATTTCTACGCACCGAAAAAAGAGTTCGGTAACGATTATCCAAACGTTTAGTGAAATAGTTTCGACTGAATGATTTGATAATTAAATTATTTAGTCGCACGGTATGTATCATACTGATCAAGTAATTTCGTTACACCATGCGATTAAATGATTTGGTTACTGTAACCAAATCGTTCGGTTGGAATTATTTCATCAAATATTTGGTAATTGCTACCAAACTTGCTTTTGAACGTGTGTACACAGTAAAGGATTTTGCGTAAATAACGGTCCGCTGGAATTTTTGCGTTACTTTAGCAAGATGAACGTGTTAAAAAGCAATATGTTAACAAGGTGAATATGTTAATTTAACATATACTTATGTACTATTCAACACACTCCCATGTTAAAGTGACGCAAAAATTTCAGCGGACCGATTTATTTGCATAAACTTTTATACTGTGTGTCGCGATATCTTCGCAGTGTTGCAATTCGCGATCGATTCCCACGTCCGCGAGCGATTCCGTGACCGGCGGCACAGATTATTTATCGAGTTTTATGCATTTTCGCGTCGCGGCCGAGATTGTTCGATTGGCAAGCGCGAAGGAAGAAATCAACGTGAAAGGGTTACAGAGTAAACCAGGGGCCCCTTTCGGAACATTTAAAGGGTTTATGGGCCACGGGTGGATGCGTTGGCCGCCCACAGAGGACTCTCGAACGGTCTCTCCGTTAAGAGCGGCGGAGAGATGTAGGCAGAGAGGCGAAAACGAAACAACGATAGCGACGAGCGAGAGCGAGGGGGAGGGTGAGGAAGGTGGAGGACGGTGGGAAGTGGAGGAGGGAGAAGTCAAAGTCAGTTGTCGGAGATTATTAGGCGGCCGACATAAAACGTGCTTAGGTGCGATTTAATATTTCCAGCTACGAGCATAAAATCCGACTCTATCGAGTCTCGCTCTCTTGGAGGGAAGGAGAGAAAGATCGAGAGACACAGAGAGAGAGAAAGAGAGAAAGAGAAAGAGCGGGAGGACGCAAAGGGACCACGAAGTATTTCGTTTCTTACGTTTCTTTGTCGACGCCGACATCTGGCGTCGTGGAGAGCCCACTGCCTTCCTCTCTTTCTCATAAATGCTGCTCCGTCGCAACGAGTCTTCATTATTCTTAGAGGCTCTTTTCGCAATTGCATTTCAATTTGGCGTTCGCCGAGTGAGAGAGGGGGCTTATGGAAATTTATCCCGGCGATCCGTAATCCATAAACTTGTTAAAATTTCCTTCGAGATTATCGTAATCTTCCTATCGTTTGTCTCACTTCACCGTTACACCACTTAACGGCAGGTCGCGTTGTTAATTTCTGTTAATCCCTCGAATAACAAAGTTGAGTCGGATCCGACCACAGCTATATTCCGATTTTACGGACTGACGTAGGGTGGTTCTACATTTTTGCGATATATTTTGTTTACTCTCAAATATCTTCCAATTTATCGTGAGAATCAAAGGTGTCTACTGTCTCAAAAGTGTCGGCAAAATTAATTGGAAAGACTACAAAACGCTCCCACCGGTCAGATCCGATCCATCTTGTTACACGCGTAACTGCACGAGTCTTGTTATTACGCGAGTTAATCTCCGCGCGCCATAACAATCTCGAACATTCGATTCCGCTTTCCGTCGAGGAAGATCAGAGACGCTCGCGTGAAGTAACAGGTCGGATTTGCTCGAGGCCATCCTCGCACACACAGCTCGCTCAGCTCGTAATGAGACATTCGGATCGTCCATACTTAGTAATCATCGCGCGCGGTCGTAATTAAGAAATGAAAAAAAGGAAGAAAAAGGAACGGGAAGAAAGTTCGGAGACAGTTACGGACGCGAATCGACGGGAGAACCCGTCAATGACGGGTCGCCTGGAAAGTTTCCTCGTCGAAGCTCTCCGGATCCGTTCAAAGAAAGGCGGACGCGAGCGGAACCTCATTCGGATTAGAGCGGTCCAAGGACAACGGCGGATGGGTCTTTCTCTTGCCGCGAGAGACGATATCGGTGGGGTAAAGCTGATTGATTTTGCCCCTATAATGGGAATTCGCGAAGTGGGATCCCCTACCGCGTCTCTATTTTCGAAGAGGCGAGAGCTCTCTCTCTCTCGGATAGTGCCGATCGATTTTCGCCTCGCGTCTCCTATCGTTTCCCGCCGCTAAGCCGGTGGTCGGCCTTCGTACCGCTTTATCTTTTTACTCCGTTTCATCGCGATTTGGCCCGATATTAATTCGATACCACCTCAATATCGATGCAGCCGGTACTTACATCGAGACGAGAGAAGACGGAAAAATGAGCTGCCCATATCACGGAGAAGACAAATTTTACTGAGAACAACAAATGTTTGTCGACCTAGTGACGGCAAAAAAAATCTGTTTAGACAGCAAACAATTGGTTTGGACAGCAGACAGATTTGTTAAGAGTATTTTAATTGTCCGTATATTCAGCAGATAGCAATTAATACTCTTAACAAAGCCTTCCGCTGTCTAAACAAATGTTTCACCGTCTAAACAAATGTTTTCTTGCTGTCGCTATATTGACAAACATTCCAGCAACATTCATTTTCTCTCCCGCATAATACAGTTGAAATTTACTCACCAGACCCTAGTTTTTCAGCTGTGGGTGCAAGGGCAAAATAATTAGCCGAATCAGCTAAACCCTTCACGCGAATTTTCTTCCTCCGTGCAGAATTGCTCAATGTGCAGCGTCTCGCGCTTTCCAGACTGTCCCGCGCACGTGCAATAATCCGGATAACCTGTTGGGCGGAATGGATTTTTCCGCCGAAATCATGATTTATTCACGCACGTCTGTCTCGACGTCGGCGATCCAAGATGCGGCGCGATACGGCCGGCTCGCGGGTGGAGTTTCGCCGGACGTGAGAGGGAGAAGGCCGGGCCTCTGGGCCGCTCTTGTGTTCTGGATGTTACGGAGATTTTATAGGAGCGTAACGCACAGCGGCATTGTGCCTTAGCTATACGCCCGACGTCGTAATAATTATAATTGCCTTCGCTATCTTTAATGTTCTGGAAGCGGGTAATGGTAGCAGCTATTACGGCCGCTCGTATAACCCGCGATCTTGATATCCCCACTTCGACTATTCGCTATTTTCAACCGGCCATCGCGGATGGATATCGCTTCCTTCGTTTATCGGCCGCCTCCGATTCCCGTTTTCTTGTCGAAAACGACGCTCGATGTTGCCGTCGCCACAGCTACCTCGTCGTCGGTTTACAGATATTTTTTTGTTTTTCTTGAAATAAAAAGAGACGTCGACGCGTCAGACCGTGGAAATCGGCGATACCACCGTCGAATCTATTTGCGAACGAGGAACGGATATTTCCCGTGCACGTTTCCGATAAATGCATCGTTTTTATATGTGCTTCTGTATTTACATTGATTCTCTTTTGCAAAATACGCGGCTCCGAAGTACCTTGCGAACTGAAAGATCCCGATTGGACGCAGTCTCTCTCGTCGTCGAAGTTGCATCGTTCTACGTTCGCTCTTTAACGATCTCCTCTCTCTCTCTCTCTCTTTCTTTCTTTCACTCTCTTTCCCTCACGGATCCTTCGAACGAGCAAACGCGGCCGTCGGGAAGGAACCGGGCGATATAAAATTTTTATCTCGTTTCGCACGTTTGCTGTAATTCAAGCGGACCCGCAGCGCGGGATTCGCACGGTCCGGTGAATTAGCGTGCCGGGGAATGATTTAATAATAATCCGACCACTTCAAAGGAACGCGAGGGACATAGATTAGTCTATAAATCAGTCCTTCCGCTCGTGATACTGAGCTCTTTGTGTACACACGTCGCTTCAATGTATTACCGCCATATATGTTCCTTTTTATAACACTTTTATAACTTTCGGGCCGATGTAATAAAGGCCGTCGTTATTATTCACGATCCCTGCTTACAAGGCAAATTAAACCGATAATATGCTCGACGAAGATAGATAAGCGTTAATGATGAGCGTAATGCACGCTCGTTAATTGTTGCGTTCGCGTGAGTCACTGTAGATACCGTGTAAGAATTCTTTTTCACTTTTTTCAGGATATGTTATTAAAAGTTTTTAATTGCAAATTGAACGATCTAAAATTATCAGCCGGTGCTTGCAATCGGTGGAGCAATCTTTCCTTTTATCTCAATCAATTATTATCGTTGCAATCGTCCCGGCATTTCGCGATATCAATCGGAACTGTATTCATCCTTCGGCATTGTTTCAATTCAAATTTCACGAATAGATATCGACTTGACGAATCCATCGTCCCTCGAGGCGACGTCCAAACCAATAATTTAGCGTTATCGGCGGCGTGACGAAAGTGCAGCGCGCCCCTCGCACGAAGATGTCATTTCTTCATGGTCGTGCCGCTTAACCGGCGGTATCTCGATCTCGAAGCTCGAAAGAAAAGTCGAAGCGCGCATTACGTAAGGCTGCGCCCGCTTCCGTTTCGTTCCGAGACGCATCCCTAAGGAGGTTTACGGCCGGAAGTTGACCCCGTGCGCACGGGGGCGGATGCGACGCGACGGTATATCGCCCGGTGCGCGAAGCTTTTCAAAGTACACGAACCCACGGCCGGCCAATTATGTAATTAAGATAATAAGTCGGCGAAGGCGAGCGGTAGGTCCACAGGCTGCCCGCCGACATTCTTCCTCCCCTTTCCGATACACCCGGCCGTATGGAGATTCCATATTATCATTATCCGTTTCAGGGGAGCGTGAGACGTATACTTAGAAGCGTCGTAATATCACATACATATTTCGAGAGAGAGAGAGAAAGAGATCTCTCGTCCTTGGTGTCGCGATTCTCGCGACTAACAGCGACTCGGAAACTTACAAGGCATTTGCACGCGCGAGATGGTTTATCTGAAAAAATATTCCCGACTCAGGTGGAGATATTCCCTGTATAAGTATGTTGTCAATTATAAACAGGTTACTTTTTCTGACAAGTTTCGAAAACTCATCCCGTGTCCAATGGGAGAATTAGTTTTTCAGTCTTTCTTACACAGGAGATACATCCTTCCATCGGATACGAGATGTGTTGCGAAACCCCGTCGAAAGAAACCGTCGCCACTTTTTCGCGACCGAATCGCATACAAAACTGAGGTTGGATTCAAATTTGGCCAATCGGAGCAAAGTCATCAACTCTTAGTGAACTTTGCTCCGATCGGCTAAATGTCAATCCGATCTCAATCCTAATTCGTAGACTGATTAACCGGGCCGACTCGAAGCTAAATTCGCATCTGGGGGGCAATTTGTTCTTCTTTCAATCGCAACTTGCCAACTATACGCACGTACTGTAACTGCATTCGCGAGGCCGGTGGAGCCACATTTTAAACGGGACTATTGGCACCTCTTATCAGCCGGAAGGGAAACTATCTCGATCTCCCTGACACGGGCGGGGAGAGTCGTGCATCGATAGTCGTAGCTCGTAAAACTAGCAGTGGTGCGCCGAGCGGGCGAGTTCCTCTCACCTCGCTCTTCCACGTTCGCCCGCCTCTATCGCGTCTCGCCTCTCGAGGTCGTAAAGTTCATCGCCGGCCAAGAAGCTAGAAACGCGAACGTAGGAGATCGGCTCGGCCATCTTCACGCGCAATGAGCGCAATTGCAATAATCGATTCCCCTCGTTGGCCCCTCGTTCGCGATACCACCGGACGTGTCTCGCCCTTTTCCACCCCTCGCCAAGATTCCCAGCTCGGCGAGTTTTTCAAGGCTCGACAAGCCTCGGTTCGTGAAATCGGCAGGGTCGTACCGGACGAATCGGTCTCTCGACAATCCGCGGTTAAGAGACGATGATTAAAATTTTCAAAGAACCGCACCCGTCCCACCTCTCCCCCCCGCGCATGTATCCTCCCCGTACGTACTTCACTCTGCCCCTCGCTATAATCACGGGCACCTTCGAGTCCGTTAGCGTTACTAAGCACGCGTACATCGATCATCGACAAAGTTGGCTCTCCTCATCGTTGCCCCGGACGAAAGTCGTCCGATCAACCCGCGCGCGCGCTGGTCGTATCAGGAATTATTATTCACCGGGCCGTCAGTGGATGAGAGAAGGAGAGGGCGGGGCCGCGGCGCATGCATCATCGAGAGCAAATTCCGTTGCCCCGTCTTTATTTTACCACGGTAGTGAGGTACACGCGCGGGGCAACGTTGCGAGCGAGCGAGCGAGAGAGAGAAAGAGAGAGAGAGAGAGAGAGAAGAGCTCCGGTACGCTCTCTTCTCCCTGATCCTCTCACGTGGCCGCCGTCAGTCCGCTTAACTGTAGATCAATCAATATACCTCGCTTGAACCCTCAGCCTTCTATGCTACGTCCCCTCCCCTTACCTTTTACTTCGTCCTCTCTCCCTCCGGCTGCCCCTAACGAGCTCATCGCTCGTGTAGCCAAAGAAAAAACACGAGAAAGTGGTACAAAATGGCCCTTGAGAAATGCTGTCCGTCCGTCCATCCGTTCGTCCATCCGTTTGTTCGTTTCTTCGTTCCTTCGTACGTTCCTAAGTTCATGCGATACGCTCGTTGCTTCATCTCGTCGAGGGTGGTGAGCGAGATCGAGAGGGCGGACGCGAGAGACGAGGGTGATTATTCGGTCGCGACTGCGAAAAATCCCGCGTACGAATAAACGGGGGAGCGACCTCTTCCCTCCCTTCCTCTCTCTTTCTTCCTTCCCCGTTTCCCTTCGTCGATTAACGTCGATTAACAACGATCTCCACCGCACGTGGTGGCGGTCGTTACACCTGCCGCTGCACACAGCTGAGAAACCGCTCCGTTCTACGCGACACGCAGCTGCACACCGTCGTGCGTAACACGCTTATTCTCGGGCTCACCTCGCGCGCTCCCATATGTACATACGTATTTTCGTTTTGTCACCACGCGCATATCGCACACACACTCGGCACTTTTTTTCTCTTCCGACAGGCGTTGACGTTTACGTCTTCACACGGGCGCTACAGTTTGACGTATCGCTTCTCCATTTCCGCAGCGCATCAAAAGGGTTCTCGCCACGCGATACCCATGGCGCTATTATAAAAAAAGTCATTCATACTTGTCGAGTCACCGAGTGCGATAGTAACGCGAACCACGCGTTACTTTTACCCCGTTACATCCGTCGTTAACCGAGCCCGTTAACGACCAAGGCTTTTCATTTTCCGCTGGACTCGCAGTTTACTTAATCTGATGATAACGCTAATATTGCGTTTTTCTATCCATGGTGCAATCGTTGAACCGACGGTTTTGTGGCGATAATTTACCAAGTTTAACGAATCATGAACAGGGAAACATAATTTTTACATCATCATCAGGTTAAACTGCAAGTTAATCAGCAAATGAAAAATTAAGGTATAAGGAACTCTTTCATCAATATCTGGTTAATTATAACAATTAACCCAACGATATCGGCTAGTTAGTTGAACTAATGCGATCGGTCAATTCCGTTAATTGGTTTTCACCTCCAATTAATACAATCAGTGAGTAACTTAACGGAATTGACGAATCGCATCAATAGGCCCAGCTAATTGCTACTTGTCAATTTGATCGAGTCGATAGTTGATCGCGCTAACCGGAGGTCGGTGAAAGATATCCTGAGATTTGCCGGTCGGAGCGTAGGCGGCCGGTTAATTAACGCGAATAAGATATCCGCGTGCGTTTCGATTATTCGACAGTCTCTCGACGCGAGGAAACTCGCGCGAGACAGAGTGAGCGCTCAAACGTTCGAGCCGCGTTCTGAAATTCGAGCGTAATATAGACGCGGCCGCGCTCTGTCTCGCGGTCACTTTCGTTTCACCGTTGTTGCTCTCTCATAGTCCGCGGACAAGCTAATTGTAAGCGGAAAACTAGATAGGATGGACGGCGCGAGCGCGCGCGAGGCAGCGAATTAATTATTGTTCGCCCTTGGGGGAAAGAGGCAGTGTTGCGAAACATCGCGATTAGTTGAATGAAATTTATCGTCGCGGCGGAACGTACGAGGCGAGCCGCGAAGAGCGAAAAGAGAGTCGGTAGAGGAAAAGGAACGGCGGGCGTTTAAGGGATGTAGTAGAAAGCGCCGGGGAATAAGAGGCAGAGGAGGCGCAGTAGGAGAAGAAGAGAAAGCGAGGGTGGACGGGGCTCATATTATAAAAGCAATTAGGGGGTCTCAGATTAGATATAGCACATCGTACATAACAAATATGATAATACGGGCCACTAGCCCGAAGGGGGTTTGGCTTTCGTATGGCCGGCGAGGGTTTCGGGTTATGAGGCAGGTTAAACGGAATCATTAATAATCGGAGCTAACTAATCTGCCTGTCGCTATGAGCACACTTGTTTCACTCCTGTTTTTATTACCACGCCGCGAGGTAACGTTTTATTCTCCCGATCGGGACGGAGGAAAGCGGAGGGGAAGCACCGGCGATCGTATGGGCGCGTAAAGCGCCGCGTCTCGTGGCGTTTCGGATTTCTCCCTCGATTGTCCGTTCAATTAATCATCGATATGGTACAATTGGAATCGCGTTACAAGTGATTGTGAGTAAATAGACGGGATCGTTTGGCGGATGCGTAACGCAATCGCGCGTTGGATTGCACCGGCGCGCTGCGTGATAATCTATCCTCGCGGATATCCCCGCGATCGATGACAATAGATAATTGATTCCGCGGAACTCTCGCAACAACGTGTGATGTGATACTCATTTTGCTTCTTGGTGTTTGCAGCTTTACGAGCTCTCCGACGATCCGATGCGCAAGGAATTCCTCGACGACCTCTTTTCCTTCATGCAGTCCCGAGGTAAGTCGCATCGAATAAGTTACATCACGCCCGGCGTGTCCGGTGATTCGATTCACCGTGAAAGTAATACGCGATTCGCATATTATTTCGCGGCCGCCGAGCGTGCGGCCGAGTGAGTTAACCCGCGGAACACCGATCAAGTATCATAATGGAGTTTATATTACAAATATTGATCATTCCCGTGGCATGTTCAAGGACGACTCGTCCACTAATAAGGATCCACTCGGCGAGCCATCCCGCCTACGAGATCCTCGCGATCTCGCTTTGCCAGCTTTACGGAGGCGACGATGTACCGCGCGCGAATATCCGTGCGCTCTCGTGACGCTCGGCATTCACAAGTTGCGCTTGAATTTACGCATCTACGTCTCGCCATTGTGTCACACGCGTTACCTCGACCTCGCGTCGTTAAGAAGAAGCCCGAAATCTTGAGAGTTGAATCTTGAATTCTATAACGCGATAGGAGCTAAGATAGCAATGTGGATTCAATTTCAATTCCAATAATGTAACATAATTCCTACTTTGACCCTGATGATGTTTCCATTGTTGAAGGTAACATGAAAGTTCAGTCTGTAGAATGAAAGGTGCGAGAGAGAAGCTAAGAAATGTCAGTATCGGCAGTAGGTTCTTATTTATTTATAAGCCGTCTAAGTAGGCGCGAACTGTTCTCAGGTGCGTCAGAGTAGCATGAAAATGTTTTCTCTTCGATTTGGGCAGATGCCGAAGTTTTCCAAGTATACGAGCTCGAAAGACGAGATCGCAAGTCGGCCGACTGACTTTTCGCCGAGGGAATAATAAGGCACTGTGGTGAGCGCGAATCGCTTTAGATTCGCCGTTTGAATTAACCGACCGTTGAGGAAGACACACACGTGTGACCGCGCGGCGTAGCCCGCATCTCGTTTCCTGCACACGTGGATTTTCGTAGACGAGCCGTTCCGCGACCGAGCGACCGGCCGTCATAAATGTCCGCGTGGTTAAAAGGTCCGATAACATGTCGCATCTGCTCGGAAAGCCGAAAGCACTGAAATTAGAATCGAGCGGAACAACGGCCGCTTTGTGAAATCGCACGTTTTCTCACGCGCGCCTTTCCGCGAGGCAACCGTCCACCACCGTGGGTTTCTCACCTCCGAACGATGAACGAGATAATTCAAAGTCCACGTTTCGGGCGCGCGTCTCTCACTCTTCTCTCTCTCTCTCTCTCTCTCTCTTTCACGGTTTCGGTGAAGAGGAGAGATTGATCCGCGGCGAATTGCCGCGCGAGCGTCGGACGGCGAACCGGAAACGTCGGGCTCTAATTATAAACATGGCGACTCGTCCATCAATCAAGCCCCCGCCAGTGATGCGTCAGTGCTTCTGTTCTTTTCGTTCTTTTTCCCCCCCCGCCCCGCTCCACCCCTCCTCAACCGTTAGCCACCGCCGTCGAGCCCGTGGCGCAACTTTGAGTCTGAGACGGTGCTATTATTATGCCTACCTCCCTAGCAATAATTAGAGTAGATTGGATCAACGTCTCTGTCCGCGTCCCTCCCCCCTTTCCGATCGTCTCCGCGCGCTCGCTCGTCGTTTACGGACGACAATTTGGACGTTACGCGGAAGATAAGCCGACGCGTTCTTCCACGCACTTGTGATAACGCGCTCGCACGCGACATCGATCCGACATCGATCTTACATAACGCGCGAGAATCGTCACCGTCGGCGCATTGTTATCGCTCTCGGTGAATTCGCTCGACGAACTCGGGGGGGTTTTCCCCGAGTTTCTGAATCCTCGGACGGACAGGCCGGAGAAAAGATGACGGAGGTGGAGTGGTAAGGCGTAGGGCGCGGGGGTAAATCGGGGAACGGGTTTGACGCGAGTGATGAGATATTACGACGACGACGACGACGATGACGCGAACGACGTCGTTTGTTTCGCGGGTTATTATACCTCGTGAATGGTAATAACGAGTCGAAGACCATAAATCCTCGCGGAGATCAACGCCGATTGATCTTTCGATTCGCTCGGTAACGCGGCTCGATTAAAATCGCGAGGGCAAAAGGGGGAAAAAGAAAGGGAGGAAAAAGGAGAAAGAAGCAGGGGGAGAGAGAGAGAGAGAGAGGAGGAAGCATCGGCCGAGTGGAGCGCGTATCTCGATGTCTCGCGGGTAAAAGCTCGGACGCGAACGTGGGTCCGGGAAGCCGGCCAGGCCTCCGGGCCCGCCGAGCCCTCCCGCGGGCTGCGTTATTGTGCCCCACGCACGCAATAATTCAACACTAACGTAACGCATAACACCTCGCTACGTCCGTGGATATAAAAGACCATTCATCATATTCGGGTATATTAGTCCAGCCACCACCAATTTGTGTTTGCTATCATCGCTTTCTCCGAGCTAGGGCGCTCGGAGGAGGCCCTCTTCCATAGGCGCGCAACGCGCGCGGAGACAAATCGTTTCGCGGATATCGCGATTTCATCGCGTCTTCCCTCGAGAGCCCGCGTACTCGCCCCCGGTAAGTTTCGGGATGCTCATTTAAAGGGTGAAAACGACGCAACGGAGACAAATGGGGTCCCTTTGCGCTCTTCAAGCTCGGCCGACGCGTCATCCTTCATCGCGCGTAAGAGAAAGTCCGTAAGTCGATACGTCGCGGCGCTTCCCGAGCAAATAAATGCAGAGCTGTGAGGACTCCTCCTTATCTCGTCGGGGCTTTCCTTCGTGTGCGAAGCGTCGTAAAATGATCATCATGATACGACACTTATAAGAAAATAGGAACGTGAATAATATTTATCGACGATACGCCGCCGCTGTTTGTCTCGACAATGGCGACTGTGAGAATATTTTTCAGATTCGCGTTCCTTCAACCGCTCGCAATCATTTCAATGAGAGTCTCCCGGAATAATAATCCGTTTATTTGTGATTACTCTTTAGTGGGCTTCTGGTTTGCAGAAGTTCATTCCATTAAGAATCTTGGCGTTTGATCGAATTCTGACTTATCATTTGATTACCGCATTCGTAAAATTATTGCTAAAGTTTTATTAGAAGCTTGGGATCCAACTTTAGATGTAATATTTTCGTAATGCAATTTTCAGTTAGATTATTATATCTTTTTTTGATTTGCCCGCGACTTGAATATTGTAGCGTTACATGCTCACCATACTTGAGTAATCAATGCATCATGATAGAACGTGCACAACATTATTTTTCCCGACGCATAAGTTATTTTATTCGGCAACCTACATCTTATTTATCTCATGATTATCGGCGTTACAACGCGAGTTGTACATCGTATCTTCGAAACGCATAAGAATGATCACAGATTTGTCACTCTTGCATAATTTAACTAATGTCGATCTAGATTGTCGCAATATTCTGGCGCTTCTTGGGTTTAATTTCCGTGCTAGATGGGCGATATCCGCTTCTTCTTATTTCTTATCATCGAACTTCTTATTTCGTGTCATCGAACGTTAAACGGGTGGTTTAAATCAATCGTCTGAGCATGTTATGCAATGAATTTTCTGATATTACTGATCTCTTGAATGTGTCTCCAAGCATGCTCAGAAGCAAATTAAGTTCGCCGCTCATAGAAATATGGATCTTCCTTTGACTTTATCGTCACTTTATGTACTTTTGTTTCTATTATTCTCTTTTATTTACGTAAAATAGAAAAAACTTCTAGTAAATAAATAATAATTACATTAAGACTCTAAATTACAAGCGTGCCGTAAAACGAGACGAGTATATCGTATTGAGGAGCGATTAAACGAAGCAACACACAAAAAGTCAATGGTGTGTACGCACGCGCGGTATTTTATCTATCGGCGTTGTATTTACTCTCTGTAGGAACGCTATGTGAGAAAACCACCTTTTGGGGAGCTTATCTTTTTAACGCTCTTTAAATTCGGCGCGGATAATAGATATTACCAAGGCCGTTTCGCAACAAAGTGTCCGTCCCGCTTCGAGCCTGCCGCGATGCGACGCGGTATTCGTATATCAAAAGCGCCGACGAGGCACGCGGAACGCACAAATTCGCGCAAGCGGAACATAACTTTGCCCGAGATTGCACCGTCGAGGTATGAACGCGAGAACCGGTTCGCGAGAGTCAACGCGTAACCCTCGGACGATCCAGAAATTTCTGACGGCGCATCGCGAAGAGATCATCCCGCGGAGATCGCTCGATCGCATCGCTCGATCGATGGTGTAAAACAGAGCGATCAGGCTGCGGGAAAGGAAATATCCAAAAATTACGAATTCACACGCACGTAATGCGTAGATTTACGTGCCGAGATCCCTCCCTGTTAATTCTTCAGGTTCGGCGGATTGCTTGCAGGATTAATATCTGTTCAAAATGTTGACTCGGCGTGAGACACGCGTGAATTCGATCGAACGGATCGAACGAGTCCCGAAATTTCCTCCGTTCCTTCTCTTCTTCCCCCGCTTCTATTTTTCACCCTCTCAGTTCGGCACGCGCGAAATCTCCGTTCCGTTCGCCCTCGCCGCGAAAATTCGACCGGACTTCGCGGCTCTATCGATTCGCGCGGGGAACGTTCTTTATTTATCGCGTATATTGCTAGCACGAGACCGACCGTTATAAATCCCAACCCATTTAATATGCAAATCCCGGCACCTCCGACAGCCCGAGGTCTCCGTTCTCGCTTTCTTTTCTTCCTTTCTACCTTTTTTCCTCCTCTTTTTCTCTCCATCACGAACGAGTTTCAATCGCCAATGTAATTCGTACCGCGACGGACGACTGCGCGAGTAGTGCCATTCTTCGTCGAATACGTTATTATCTTTAGCCTCCCTCCCCCCTCTCTCTCTCTCTCTACCTCCTCTTCGCGCGGTCACGTATCGTATATTTGCACTCCCACGAGGTGGTGCCCGACGACACAGGAATGCGAGGGAACTCCATGAATCGTTGCATTAAATACTCGCGGGAATTAAACCAGGAATCTCGTGTGTGTTTATATGCCTGTTTGACGTACGAGGAAGACAGAATGAAAGAGAGAGAAAGAGAGAGAGAGGCTGCGAAATTGATTTACCCGCGACCGACGGTGCTCCTTTGGCGGCGCGACGTTTTGATAGAAGAGTTGAGAAGATGCAATTAGCGGTATATAAGACGAAAATAGACGCGTTAAATAGGAAATGCAGGCGCGCGCGCCGTTACCGTCGCGACGATCATGGCGGGTCGGCGAATTGATCGCGAAGAACGCACGTCACCCGGCGAGCGCGGCGGCGAGCTGAAAAGCGCATTGCACGTTACGGCCGGCCCCCGGGAGAAAAAATGCCTTTTTACTCGCGGCGCGAGTAACGCATTAGCGCAGGAGAGAACACGTGTTCGGCACGAACACTTTTCGCCGCACACTTGTGAACACGCACCGCGTACGTGACGTCTGCATACACAAGATATTACATAGGTTACCTCATAGCCGCGCTCTCCTCGTCTTCCCACTTTTCTCCCCAATCTCTTTCTCTCTCTCTCTCTCTCTCCTCTTCCGGATCGTGAAACACGTTACGCATCTCCACCGACTCCCCGAGATACGTTTTATCGCGCCTCCACGGTTCGTGGATAGTTGGCCGTCGTACACAGACGGACGTGAAATCACAGCTCCTCCGAGTTACGTCGACGAGAACGCGCGTAATCGCCGACGAAGCCTTCGCAGATTTGGAGGATCGTCCTGAACGTTCGCTCGTTCGACTCGCTCGTAGCGCGCGCGCTTCGCTTTCGTGCGCGCCGTAAATTAAGAGGACGACGGTGAACAAGGGGGGGGAGATCGGAGGGCACAAGTAGGCACCATCGCGAAATTGAGCAGCTAGCCAGCCGATGTCTGGGCAAAATCCGGCAGCGGCTTAATAGTTATCGTGCCGCGCAGCCGTTACTTTTAGTACCTTTTAGTACCTCCGTTATTTCGCATGCGTTCCTCCGTTCGCTACACAGATTCGCGTACGTACGTACGTACGTACATGCATAACGTCGGTACGTACGGTAGAGAGAGAGAGAGTACACGTCCGTGTCGCATGCGAATAAGTCTCGGACGCGCGCGCCGGAAAATATTTCCATCGCGCGCGACTGAAGGGGGACGACTCGCGATTCGCCGATGGGCCGATACACGAACGAACCGCGATTCCTCCACTCCACCACCACTTGCACCCCCCTTGCACTCCCCCTACCCCTCTCTATTCTCTTATTATTCGGTATTTTGTGCCGGGAGCACGTTCGTACGCCGTTACTCGGTAACTGCACGCCGTCACGGCATATTGCAACTAGTTTGAATGTGACTTCGCCTCGCAACAGCGAAAGCAACGTTCCCTCGCGAAAATAGTTTCTCCTCTCTTTCGCGCGCGCGACTGCCCCCCCCCCCCCC
>NW_014555863.1:1175331-1189318 GCF_001313825.1 Dinoponera quadriceps
CCGATTCCTCCTGCTTCCACCTTCTTCTCCTCTTTTCCTCCTCCTCCTTCTCCTCCTTCACCTCCCCCTGCCAGCGATGCCGCGCGCGCTAGGCACCGTTGGCCTTGGCTATTTCGAATGCAAATTAGATCGGCCGACGCTATTGGGAATTTGTAAATCAGTTTACGCTCAAATCGGTCTCATCGCGCGATATCGTATTGAGAGGAGGTCGCTTCTCGGCTGCCCTTTCACTCTCGAATATCGCATACAGCGAGCCGGCATGCTTATCGAGGTGAGATGAGGCGAGCCACCGCTATTGTGCGTCTCTGGTAATTCGTTAAATAACGCGACGTCGCTACCGCGACGACCGCCGCGGTTCATCGGTCTCGGACCTATCAAAGAACTCTCTCTCTCTCTCTCGACGCATTATTCGGCGTTTCATGGGCCTTTATTATACGATAAACGTTAAAATTCATATGCGTTATATTGCCTCTCTACCGAGAATCGATCTCTGAACGGGTCCAAAGGGACGCCTATAAAAATCGCCGGGGCGGCGTGCCTCTTCCCGACTTGGGAGGGGGCAGAAGTGTTGTATACGTTGAAAACTCTACGGGGAAACTCTCTCACGCGCGCGATCGGCCCTGATTTTAATCGACGGGATCTAACGACGAGAGAGGCGAGACTCTCGCGAGTGTACACCGCGGGGATTAACCGCGGGCCTTTCCTCTCCCCGCTGCCCCTTCGTCTCCTTAACACCTTCGTTTATACCTCTATTTGTATCTCGCGCTCGCTCCGATGTCGTTTTATCGTCTTTACGACCTTGTCGAGCAAATCGACGAGCCAGTGTCGACATCCCGCAACGACGACGACGACGATGACGACTACGACTATGACGACCGGAAAGAAAGAGAGAGGAGAAAGAGAAAGAGAGTCAATCCACCCTGTCCATAAACACGCGGCCTCGGATACCTCCATAAAACGAAATCAAGTCCTAGCGTATCGGTGGGCCGATGGGCGGATATTGTTCTTGTGGATGATGGATTTCGTCTCTGACGGATCGCCCGTAAATCTTGGGAATTTGTTAGATTCGCATTGTCGGTAGTCAGGAATTTGCTAGATTCGCATTGTTAGTAGTCAGCTCGAAGCTAATCTTTCGGTTGATCGTGATCCAATCGTACAAGAGATCATCATCGCGCAACATTGACCCTCGTCGCCTACGGAAAGGTCTACGATTCAGGATTACAATGGATTTGGTGGAGAAGAATCGCACCATTTTCTATACTTGGCCGCGTAACCCGATTAGACAAAAGTGAAACAGCGACGGTGACTAGAAAGATTTGATTTAAACGAACGAAATGGCGGCGTTCATTTATATGGAAGAAAAGAATTTCGTTCGATCTACCTGGGAATAGGCAACAAAATCGTGTTTCGGTTGAGAGAAATGAAATTCCAATGCTGAGAGAAAAAATCCAGAAAATAAAACGTATTTATTCGACGGTTACCAATAATATATTTATTTAATTTTTAATTCTTTTATTTAGATAAAACGAACAATTGCTCTCACGCAAAACAGCAGATTTAAGAAAATTGATATTTTCTTATTTGAAAAAGAATTTTTCTCAATATAAAAACGCATATTTTATAAAGGTTAAATGCGTTATTAGTATTCACCGAATAAGAATTTTTTATTTTTCTTTCTTAGATTTTTTTCTTTCAATGCAATTCTTATGAACCAAATTCGATTCTTATAATCAGAAATTTTGTTTCCTTCAGTCAAAATGCGTTTGGTTGCCCATTGTGAAGTAGATTCAACCAAACTCTTTTTTTTCTGTGAGAACGTGGTGAGAGAACTTGTATGTTGTTGATTAAAATAGTTTCTAAAATTGTGTAATCTCCAAACTTTTGTCGTGGGAGTTCTTTTTTTGTTGGAAAGCGGATTTTTGTTGAAGGAAACAGAATCTCCGATTATAAAAATCGCACGGATTCCACTTCATAAAAACTAGAAATTCTGTTTCTTCTAACACGTTGGTTCGCATTCATTCACGGTCGGGTTAATTCAACCAAACTTTTTTTCTTAGTGTACTTAGAACGTAAGTCATTTTTTGGCGTGACCTCGCTACTTGATCTCACGATACCGACGAATATTCTACCGGTATTACTTTTCAATATTACTCTTCAAGCAGTTGCGCAAAGTATAGTTCAGCCACTCAACCGATTAATCGCTTACCTGGTTGTCGTGTCGCTCGATTAACGTTTCGTGACCGTCGTATCCGCTTTTCGTGGAAGCGCGTGGCGATTAAGTTTTCTTATCGAATCCGTGAGGCACAACTCATTGAGTTTGCAACTAATTGGATCCTACGATTATTTATCGGCTTAACCCAGTTGTAAAATATCGTTATTCGTGACCTGAAATATTTTAACGAATATCTCTTTGCACGGAAAAAAAAGTTCGATCGAATTAATGTGACAATGAACGAACCAAACGCGTCTTAGTTGAACGAAACGGAATTCCTGTTTCCTATGTGAACCACAAATTCGGTCCTTTTAACCAGAAGTTCTGTCTTCTTCAATCAAAACTCATTAGAATTCGTTCTTTGTCACTGTTAATTCAACCAATCTTTTTTCCGTATGTGGAATCCATCCTAAACATTATTTTTACGCATTACAATAACAACAATTCCAACGCAGCGGTAAGTTTGAAAGGGATTATTTTATACGGGAGATATTTTTGTAAGTAAGGAGGAGGATAAAACTACGAGACCCTTTCACGTGCTCTTCAATTATCAAAAGGTGGCTCGCTCTTCGCAGAAGTTTCGTGATAAATTCACTCGTGTTTCTCCAAAGAGGCGAGCAATCATCGCTAATTATTTGGAATCTCAGAGTAATAACGTATCCTCCCTTCCATCCCCTCGCTCCTCCGCCTCCCCCCGCTGATTGATGCCCTGCGGCATTGCAGCTAGACTACGCAAAAATGACGCTTTCGTGCAGGGAATCCGTGGGCGAGAGAGAATAAAAAAATTCCTCGGACATTAATTATTATAATGCGATTTCGAGCGAGGCATCTCGACGGAGCGCGTGGATCTCGGAACGCAGATAGCCTGAATTTCGGAGAGATCATCCGCGGTAATCCGGATTTCTCCAAAACTATTCCGACATTTTCCTCATCACCGAGCGGGCCTGAAAGGCTCGTTTGCTAAATCAATCCGATTATCTTCAATCATTCACAATGTAGGACAGATTGTCGCTTTTCGCTGGAAAGTAATTTCAGATCGACGAGAGAACCCGCCGGCAAATCAGTCGAGATACCCGCGAGTCCCACCGGTCGTATGCATCTCGCACATCGCGGCGAGTCCGCTTGACCTTTAATCCCGCGCGCGTAATTGAATTTCTATCGCGCGGAAGTAGCCGTGACAGTTATGCTTGGTAAACGCGGGAACGTTACACCTGTCCAATTAGTTATTCGCTCGCTCGAGTTCGACCTACATTTTCCAGTAGCGGACAGGTGACCGGATGGCTTCCAGCATCCGAGAGGGAGCCGCCGGCTGCTGCTCCGGCACGTTTCAGCGCTATAGATAGTGTGCACGCGAGCGCACGCGGACGACCGAATGAGCGCGAGCGGGCGGAGAACGGCCGAACGGAAAGCATTTAACAGGATGACGTTCGCACATTCTAGACGTCCCGACGCCGGGCGTTCGTTCCCCGCGATCATCCGTTACGTTCTCGTGACGTAATTGTCGAATTCTTGTCCCAAGAGTCAGCCTTCGTTTGCCAACGAGGTCGAGGCACGAGATCTCGCCGACTTCCCCCTCCCCTCCGGCCCGTCCGTCCCACGGCTTCCTGTCGGCATCGTTCGCAGTTGGAATTATTGTCTACCCCGGGAACGTAAAGATTGATTTATGGAGATTCCGCTATCTTCCCCGCCGCACCGGCGAGACCGGCGAATACGCGCACGAGCCAGCGATGCTCCTCGTAGACACTGCGTTTAATGAATTGCCTTCGATTAGATCGTGTATACTTCCGAGGTCGTGTTCCTCGCCTCGATCGTACTTGAAAACTCGCCGGGTCGGGAAGCGATATGTTTCATGGAGATAGCAGCCTTTCTCTCTCCGTCTGTCTCGCTTCTCATTGTTTCGTTTCGTTTTTCGTGGGAGGTCGCGCGGATCCGCGAGAGACGTCCTTCGCATGCGTTTCGCACCATCCTTCGCGGAGGTGTAAATCCCATCAATGTCGGGTAACGGACGCTGCACCCCGCGCGAAGTCTCCGTCGAGCGTTTCCAGCGCGTTTGTTGTTTTCACGCTCCGGTGAAGGTAACGACTTTTCGCGCCGCCGGCACAATCATGCGGGCGCGCGCTGTTATCGAGCGCGCAAGTCACATCGCGCGATAATGAAAAAGAAGAAGCGACACACGCGAGGTATACGGGGATGGGCGAACGGGAGAAAGGGAGAGAGGCGGATAGAGGGATGATCCCTTCGAGCCGGGAGTGGGAGAAGGATAGGTCGAGGAACGCGAATATCGCATTCTGCGGGCGATGCGACGGCCGAGGCGTGGGAAGTAAAATACGACTGTTATAGACGGCCCACGGCCATTTCCATCATTGCGGTTTAGTATTTGGCGAGGCACTAAGTCTGAACTAATTTGCTTATTAATATTTCACAACAGCGCCGATCGCTCTGGGGGTTCGTGATATATCGCCTCTCTCTCTCACTCTCTCTGTCTCACTCCTCTTCCTCGTTCCCTTTCTCGCTCGCACAACTTCCTCCGTACCTGTTGTATACGTGCATGTGAATGTATGTGTGTGCGGCCGGCGTTCCTTCTTCCTCAGCCTCATCCCTCGCGCGGTGGTTCTGAAAGGAGCCGCGAAACCTCTTTGTGAAGCACGCACATACGATCGTGTCCCTTCGTTTCCCTCCCGTGGAAATAAAGCCCGCCCGCGTCCTACGCGAGCTTTTACGCGCCTACGTGTCTGCGGCCAGGTGGTCGTGGTTAAGTTTTCAGCGATACCGAACACGCGTCAACTTTTATTACAGACTTGTTCCGCGCGCGCGGACATCGACACTTCACACACGGAGAGACGCACGCGAGACGAGTGAGCTATCGTCGGACAAACGGACGGGGATCGACGAAAATCCGACGAGGGATCGTCGCGTCCCGAGGAAAATAGACCAACGGACACGGCGGGAGGGAGGGGGGAGGTCTCGCGCGACGAGTATGTGTCGCGCATCTCGCGCCGGATCGCGCTGAGCGTTCGCGGATTGCGCGCATCCGTCGTCTCGGGTCGTCGCGAGGCGAGAGAGAGAGAGAGAGAGGGAATTTAAGCGACCGATTCGGGCCGCGCGAACCTACGTTCACCGTAAAGTGACGCGTCGTCGACAAACAACTTGTCGTCGATAAAGCGGACGCGCGGCGTGACGTATGCGACGTGCGTTCCGTTATTCGACGCGTTCGTCGCGTGAAAAGCCCTCCGAGCTCTCCGCAGGACCGTCGTATTGCGGCGGCTTTTTCTATATATCGCGGAGCAATCTGCGTCCGCGTGACCACTCGAATCGCATAAATTCGTCAGAAAGCGCTTTTAACGATTCCGCACACGTGCGCGATGTGTGCGTAAAGCGCGACGGGGACGCTTAACGGACGCAAACACTTCATTACCACTTATGACGATTTATCCCGATGCGATTAACGTCGTTAAAGCCCCAAAGGCGTATCAGCGGGTTTACGACCCCTGACGAATTCGCATCTCGCAATGGTCGCGGCAGCACGCGCGCGCGCCGTGGAAGCCGCGATTTGGGTCGTGTGACATGCCGCACCGACGGACGTAAAACCCTTATTCTGGCAGAATGACAAGTACGAATCGAAAGTTATTTTCGACGCTCGATATATAGGTTGATTTATATCTGGCATCTCGGACAATATAACGTAGCGTAGATCCCGCGCTTTGGATGGCGCGTTTTATAACCCCCGAGAATAGCGCGCGAGAGACGGCCCCGCGTGTTCGCAGAAGATTCGATAATTATCCCCGCGCCGCTAGATGTTACGAGAATAATAATAATGCGCCGAGCACAGTAGTCGTCGGTCGTTAAATTTTTTTCCCTTCTCTCTCTCTCTCTCTTTCTTTTTCATCGTTGTTTCTACGGCCGTCGCGACCGCTCATTTCTCAAACGCGATTCCGCGTTACTACGATACTCGTCCCTCTTTCTCTCGACGCACAAGAGCACTCGACTACAAGAGACGCTGACCTTTGACCTCGGACGTTGCGATCCATTGTATCTCCGTTACATCTTCATTAACCTTCCAATGGTGAGGTCAGATTGACCCCGCGACTTTGTTTGTTTTACAGCGTGCGCGTGCGCTGTTTCTCCTAACCTTCTAACAACATGGTGAATTTTCAACGTATCCAGAAACGTGAAGCTCGATCACATGCTCGATTTCGCTCGTTTTTCATGTATAAAAAGAAGTAAATAATAACGCGAAACATTTCTTAAGAAGAGAAATAGCGCGTACACGTTGTAAAACGAGCCGTGGGGTCGCATCCGACCCTAACTGTACGGTTAGGGGGTCAGGGAATGTTTCATATTATTATTTACTTCTTTTATCCATTTTGTACATTGATTATATGAAAAACAAACGAAACAGAGCATGGGGTCGGATCCGACTCCCCCCCACTTACCCGGATACGTTGAAAATCCACCTTGCCATTAGAAAGTTAAATTTATCTCTCGAGCGGTTTTCTTGCTTGAACTATTATGCCGTCTTACTCAATCGTATCTTACACACCGGTGCGTACTTCGATGCATGTAGTGCCATTTGATGAGCCGTTTCACGCTACAATTTATTGTTTTATAAACGATAAATCTCGCCGAGAGACTGACGGGAAACCGCGACGAGATAATTGGCCAACTTGGCTCCTCGATTTTATCCTTCCACCTTGCCTCTGATTGCAGCACGACGATGCCGCCACTTTTGTCACGAGAGATAGATAGATAGATAGATAGAGAGAAAGAGAGAGGGGAAGAGAGAGAGAGAGAGAGAAATATGATATTCTGATCGGATCGTCGCATCTTTCGGCAACGCATTCGCTCCGAAATAAAGTCGTATGTGCAACCGTCCGTAGAGATACGGCGCGCCGGTTAACGTGCCATTTTACGTCACATCAAAGCTTCGCCACATTGTTGGCAAGTGCCTAGCAGTAATCCCGAGAGTGGCCGTCGCATTTACCCTCGCCTTCAGCCCTCTGCGAGCGCATCCGTGGGAGTAGCCATGCGCGAGCAAAGGCACGACGACAGACTCGTCGTCGTGGCTGTCTCTCCTTCGTCGTGGTCGTGTTTGCGCGCGAGCGTCCACGAAGAACACGACTCTGGAACAAACGTCTCGCGAAAAGACGGGATCTTTCGCAAAAGGCGGATACTGTGTGACAGCCGGCCGTATCGCCGCGCTCAACTTCTAATTACGGTGTCCACGTGTGACGGGAGGGGAGATGGCGAGGTAGATAGATAGATAATTAGATAGAGAAATAGAAGAAATTTCGGCGAGCGCAAATATTATTCATCAGGCTCGATCGGGGGACGATCGGCTTTCGTGAGTGTGACGAACGCACGGGAAGAGGGAGCGGCGAACATCTGGCACGCGAAACGCTTGATATTACCTCCTTATAAGAGGAATCGTTACGCAATCCGCTCGGACGTGCTTAAACGCACCGGCTCGCTCAAAAAGTCGGCTTTGTTTGAACCGAAACGTACACATGGCGGCGCGGCGGGGCAGGCGTGCAAATCAGACCTTGTCGTAAAGTCTATCAAAGAAGCCGTAGAGCCGACGTGCGCGACCGAGCGGGCCGCGTTTTATCGCTCGGTGATATTATTTGAAGATTTTATTGTCGTCGCAACCGCGATACACGACCGCGCGCGCGTGGGGATCGCGCGTCGTTGCTCCGTTGCGCGTTTCACGCGGGGCCCACCCAGGTCGCGCTCGACCGCGGATCTGGACCAGTTAAAGATGGAGCCGACGATTGAAAGAGGAGAAAAAGAAAGAGAGAGAGAGAAAGAGAGAGCGGAGGAAAAAGGGAGAGACGAATGTCGGACAGACGAATGGGCAGAAATTATTCAAGGCCCCTCGTGAATGTTTACGCCTCACTTAGTATCTCGCGTCTCGTTTAGAAAGACAGACGCACCCTTTCCTCCCCGCTTTCCCTCCCTTTGTCCACGCGAGAGAGCGCGAGTAGGTACGACATATCAAAAGTCCGCGTCCAAATCCGCACAGGTCCCTTTATTTTCTTCCTTCCAGGCAAGCGGCGTCTAGTTATCCCGCATAATCCGACCTATCGCTATATAATATTGCTTTTGAGGATTAGCAAATTTGGTACCCACCTTCCCTCTCCGCACCCCCCCGGCTTAGCCCGATGTCTCAGGGGTATCTCGGCCGGCGCGTCGGCCGACGGAATACAATCGTTCGATTGTCGTGCAACAAGTGGCTCCGGGGGTTAACAGCGAGCCGATCTCCGCGGAGAGATATCCCACCGTCTCGACCGGGATTCGCCTACGGAGCCGGCGACGGTTTTCCCGACGAAACATTCTTGCCTTGTCGCGCGTGATATATTTGGCGATTAACTCTCCCTCCCCCGACACGTCGAGCGCGGAAGGAGATATGACCGTTGCGCCGACATTCGCCTGCGAAAATTCGCCCTTCACTCTCCAGCGGCAAGGTGGACTTCTCAACGTATCCGAGAAAGTAGGGTCGGATCCGTGTTCTCTTTCGCTCATTTTGCGGATCAATCGACGTGCGAAATAGGTAGTAAAGGAATAACGTGAAATGTATAATATAATTACAATAATAATACGAAATACTTCCGAAGAGGAGAAGGCCGCGCATGCACGCTGTAAAATGAACGAAGCCGTTGGGTCAATCTGACCCCATCTCACCCATTAGAAGGTTAACAGCTTCCGAGAGGGGCTGGGTGGCGTCGGTGCATCCTTCATTTTCGCGTGGGCTTGCGACGACAGCAGCGTCGTACTCGAGTCCGCGACGTGCATGGAGACCCGCGAATGCAAAACCGGCTTACGAGACGGACATAGACACTTGCGGATACACCTCGGAGAAGGATAATCGGAAAAGAGAGAGAAAGAGAAAGGGAAAGTATGCACGTCGTTGAGAGACGGCTGGAGAGAAAGAAACACGGGGAAAGAATGCAACGGAGAGAGAGAGAGAGAGAGGGCCGGTGAGCATTGCTACAAAAGCGCAGCCATTTGGCGCAACCCTTCTTAGTGCGCCGTTCGTCGTTCCATCGCCGGCACTCGCTCGACAGTTAACTTCGCTAAGACGGATCGTAAATTACGCCAATATTTCCGCGAAATCCTAACAAGATTATAAACCAGATTGTGTGTAGCGGTCTCTCTCTACGCGGCCGCGCATAGCGCGGCCGTACCGTTGCTCCCTCTTTTCCTCTCCCGGGACCTTTCTTAATCTTCGAGCCTCTCTCGACCGGAGGGCCGGGGAGTGAGAACTCGAGTGATGCGGAGAAGAAAAAAAGAAGGGTGTATGGGAACAAGAGAGAGAGAGAGAGAGAGAGAAAGTGTGTGTTAGAGAAAAAGAGAGAAAGAACGGGCAGGAGGGGGCGGTGAGGGGTAAACAGGGAGGAGATCTATTTATAATGCGTTTGCGTCTTTGCAGGGGCCCAGCCGGTGTAGGCAGTAAATGTCGCGTGTATTTCATATGAAACTCCACCCCCTCCCAGCCATTCCTCGCAATGCCAATCTCTTTTGCCGGCCTGATAATGCCAAGCGCTAACAAAGTTAACCCGCGCGAGACTCTCTCGCCTCTAGAAGCCGTTCCTCCTCTCCCTCCCCCACCCCCTACTGCTCCTCCGCTCTACCAGCTCTCTCTCTCTCTCTCTCTTCTCGTTGTGCTCCTTACTCCTGGGTTCCCCGTTTCGTTTCTCGACTTTTAACGTCGCGAGGGATTCATATTTTCTCTCTCTCTCTCTCGCCCTTATTTTAAATGAGGTAGCGAATGCACGCGATTACGAGGGACCTCTCGCGAATATCCACTTATCCATCTCGCCGTTTTTCAGAATCCGCGCAATACCGGATCGCCGGCGCGTCGATCGGCGACGCGTGACGCCGTGGATGAAGGGGGGGGAGGGGGAGGAGGCCGACGTCTCTCGCGTCTCTCGCGCGGCAGCAGCGCGAACCGCAAAGCCGCAAATTAGCTCGTAAAGCGTGCGCCGAAAGTGGCGCGTTGACTGTCAGCAAGTCGGGAAAAAAATATGCGCGCGAGCGAGCAGGGAAGGAAACGCCCGGGCGGCACCCTGTGGGAATCACCCTTATTTCGGCGGAAACAACAACCGGGGAAGAAGGTCGTTTCAGCGCGCAGGAGGCGCTGGCACGCGCGCGCGCGCGCACGCAGGAGTATACTCTGCGATATATTCCCTGGGACGTATGGAGCAGCTTATTCGATAGATATTCCAGGGTCGTCACGCGAGATTCTGGGAAAAGCCGTTTCGCGCGTCTGAAACCCCTTTAAGCCGTAAGCGCGGGGCCGCACCGGGCAGGACGGCCGGCGTGTGTGCGTGTGTGTGCGTGTGTTAATAAAGGCCTCCGACGTAACCGATCGTTATTAGATCGGGCACTCCCTCGACCCCGCCGCGCCTATACGCCGCCCCTCGCAATAACCCATAAAATGCAACATTTTGTTTCGTATGCCAATTACCCCCTCCAACTGAGCGCGAATATACCCGGCGAATATGGCACTAAGACGCGAGCTCGCGTCTGGTCTCGCTTCGATCATCATCATCATCATCCTCCTCCTCCTCTTTTTCTCCTCTCTCCCTTCCTCATAGGGATAAGAAGATGGCGGCGGTACTAAAAAAACACGGGGACGTGAATTGAAACTTTTTCTCCCTCTAAAAAAGCCGTCTCGGGTCTTTCGCGAAGGGGCGATACCGTATTTTCGGCGTTTCGCGTTTCGCACGGAACACCGGGCGGCCGTTCCGAGCGACGTCTGCTTACAAGCTTTCATTATCGAGAATAAGCCCGCTCGTTTTGCTTCACCTTTCGTTCCCGTTTCCTCCTTTCGTCGATTGTCCGATCTTGTCTCGACATCGACTGTCGATTTGGTACGTGTCGTTGAGTAGATATAATCATATTACAAATTAGCTACGCGACGACAGTTACGTTGGAAAATAAGTTTAATTGCATTTGCCTGATAATGGACAACCAAACGCGTTTTGGTCGAAGAAAACAGGATTTTTCTGGTTATAAGGGGCAAAATTTGGTTCGTGAGAATTAGAAAGGAGTTTGTCCAGAAGAGGGTATTTTTGGCTTATAAACGGAATTGAATGAAACATGTGTCAAATGAAGGCGTGTACCGGGAGGAGTTGGAATATATCAAACCGATACCGATTTAAAGCTGCTGATCTGAAGTACCGGCGTAAAATATTGTCATATTGTAGTTACATTCTTTCGCATATTTCGTTCCTCGCGCGCTTATTTCATAATTTTTGGAACATCCTTCTTTTCGTCTACATTCTATTTTTATTGCATTGACTATTGCACGGAAAAAAAATTAATTGATGTGACAATGAACGAATCGGACGTGTTTTCGTCGAAGAAAACAGAATTTATGATTCTTTGAACTAAATTCGACTCTTTAGGATCGAAAATTCCGTTTCTTCAACAAATACGCAAAACTGCTCGTTCATTACCACGTTAATTCAACCAATCCTTTTTCTCCGTGCAATTAAACCGATTCTTGCCGCTTGCTGTGTCAAGTACGCCAACTTAACCTTTGATACTTTCTACCCTCTCCCTAACTTCGGCTATGCCGCTCAGATTTGAACAAGGGATGGCTTTTCGGAATCAAACGCCCACACCTTTCAAAATACATCTGTCTTATCAAAATTCGTCTATAAGTCCAATATATAATAGGCAAACTCGTTTGCTTCTTTTAACCAAAACTCGTTTGGTTTTCCATTATCAGGTGGATCCGACCAAACTCATTTTCAGTATATCAAGCCGACGGTTTGTTGATAAACGTGTACAGAATACAGAGAACGCCCTTCTCGTTCGCGGACAAGTCGAGGCAGTCGGCGGAGTCGATCGGACGGACGGACGGACTGTGTATGCGCGTGCTGCTTTTATCATAAAATCTCGCACTCCTCGTTTCCGCGGGCAACCGCGCGGGATTATGTGCCGCGATAGTACATAACGCCTGTACGGCCAAGCGAATGGCTACTTTGGCTCGTTGAAGGCAGCATGCGATGGCCACTGTTGCTCCTCGCGCGCGCGGCACTACTTCGCCACCACTACTGCGCTCGGCCACGAGACGCGGCATGGCGCGGCATGGCGCGACGGCGGCCGTTATAAAAATAACTGCTGATTGGACGGCCCTACCAAGAAAAGTCGTAATCGCATCCTGAAACGTTCCCTCCTCGTCGCCTTCCTTCTCTCTCAGCGTCTCTCTCTTCTACTTACTCTCACTTTACCCTCGTATTCCCCCCCCCCCCCNTTTATCTCCCGCGACATTCATTCCCGCTATTAGCGTCGCCACCTCTCTCTCTTTCTCTCTCTCTCTCTCTCTCGTCAGTCTCGTATCGAGGAAATGTCGTGCAGAAAGGGTGGGTTTAAATGTCATCGAGAGCCCTTCGGTCGAGTGTCTCTTTCCCGTTTCACCGTTTTCGGCCGAGTCGTCCGGTTTCTGCTTCCACATATTCTACACATGCTGCAGAATTAATACCCGCCGGAGAGGAGCGTACTTCATACGGAGAAAATGTCGCAGTAAACATTACCACAAGAGTTTGTAATGCTGAGTTATACACCGAGATTACACTGAGAAAAATATTTAATTAGCTCGAGAAGGCTCGGTTCTCTGAAACGGAAGTGAAAGAAGTTTGGTTCGGAGAATCAAATTTTGATTTTCATAACGAGAGAACATTCGTTCGCCCGTATCGAAAAAAGAATTTTATTTTAGTCAACTTAGCGGGGGTTTTTCAGTGTACTATCGAAATTATTACGTGTGTTGTAATCTTCAATGTGTACACATGATGTACATCACTTAAGATTACAACACACGTCATAATTTCAGTCCGGAATTCCGGCACGGTCTATTACAAAATTTGGCGGTAATTTCTACTACGATATTTCCTCCGCGCGTATTTGTCGTATATCCCGACGAAAGAGGCCGGATTGATTTACCCCGAGAGGGGTGAGATAAAAACAAATTTAAACGGAATGAAGTGCGGACTCTTCAGAGTCTCACTAAGCACTTTGGCTCGCCTGTGAGAGAGAGAGAGAGAGAGAGAGCGAGAACGACAACGATCTTCTTTCGAGGCGGCGACCTCGCGCTTCTTCCATCGATTGCGTTTTTCACCCGCCGGGGTGGCGGCTCCCGATATCGGTAAGGGATGAGAGAAGGAAGGAAGAAAGGATGGATGGATGATCGGTCGCCATTTTGTGCAGCTTTTATCGCCGCGCCCTACATAGGAACATTAAGCGCGGGTTGCCAGGTTGCGCGTATATCAACAATAATTGCAGGGCCAATAATAAAGCCGAAGGGAGCACGCTCGATAGCCCGAAATTGCTGGTTCCCCTACCCCGAGCCGCGCAGTTTTATTGCCTCCTCTCGTCGGCAGGAATGGCGGCAGCCCCCTTCATCGTCCTCGATGGCGGATAAACGATCCTGCGATACGGCGCCGTGCCGCGAACGCGCGCGCTCGCTCGCGCGCCCGCGCGCTTCTCCTTCTCATCGCCCCTATCTATCCGTGTGTGTGCACGTGTGTTGCGGGTGTGTTACGCGCATGTGTGCGCGCGCGTCAGTATCCGTGTCCGCGTATAACGTATTCCCGCACCGTCTCTCTCGGTACGGAATCGTTCGTGAGCTCGTAAAGAGCCGCAAAAGCGGGCTCCGCACGCGCGATAGTCGCGAGTATTGCCCTTGTTAACGCCCCGTTAACTCGAGCCTCTGGACAAACTCGTAAAATTCAGCGGGTCCGTGGAAAGCTGACCGAGAGGGGGGGGGGGGGG
>NW_014555863.1:1189347-1190418 GCF_001313825.1 Dinoponera quadriceps
GGGGGGGGGGGGGGTGCACGGGGATTTCGCGTCGGCGGAGGCACGTGACGTGTGAAATATCGGGAGGTCAGACGCGACGGACACAATGAAGCGAGCTGCGCGTTGTCGGATCGTCGATCCTCGATATATCGATCGACGATCGATCCGACCGTTCGATCGGACGAGGCGAAGAAGATTCTTCGTCGCGCAAACTTCGGGAATCGCGGGCTTCGCAAACTCACGCGAAAGTCCGTCCCGACTTTGCGCGCGGTGGTCACCCGCGATGTTCGGCCTGTCATTCCGGTTCCGCGCGACGGATCCACGATCGTTTACTCCTCACTACGGACACGTCGCGCGCGCGTATTTATGCGCGACTCTAAACCTCAGATTACGCCGACTCGAAAGCTCGTAAAGGCCCGTTTACGTTTACGTAGTTTAAGCGCACGATAGTCGCGCGCGCGAGTATTGCTGCTCTTGTTAACACCCCGTTAACTCGCTAGCTCGGGCAACCTCGTAAAATTCGATGGCTCGCCGGCTACCATAGTAGGCGCGCGCGGCGCGGTAATGCGCGGCGTACGAATTAACCGTACAATTTCTTCGTATCTGTCCGAGTGCGTTGCCTAACGAGGAATATTTCGCGCGTGTATCACATGTCGCGCGGCGGCTTCGTGCCTGCGTGCCGAGCTATCGCGCGTTATACGGGTATAAATCCCGCGATTCTTCCCGCTTGTCGCTCCTTTCTGTCAGGTTCGCCGGAAGAACTTCAACTCATCGCTAGAAGCAGGAAACCGAACGGTTTTTCCGGTAGCCGATATTCTCGCGCTCAAGTTTCATTCGTTTCCAGCGCGCGTAAATCCGCCGGTCGTCGAGAGTCGTGCCGGTGTGCGTCCCTCATCGGAAATTCGCATCGGGAATATGCAAAATTAACTATCGATCGATCTCGACGAACCGTTGCTTTAACGTGACGCGCGACTCGTACGGGAACTCGTAAAAAGACGCGCTGCCCCCGTGAACGGCCCGGTCGATAATTTTCAATACGACCGCGATAACAACGTGGCTACCTTCGTCGATGCCCTCCCCCTCCCCCCCCCC
>NW_014555863.1:1190434-1231078 GCF_001313825.1 Dinoponera quadriceps
CCCCCCCCCCTCCACACGCCTACTCGTCGAATTTTTCGCTCTCCGTGAGCGCGCTCGTACTCTCTCCGCTTTTTAATGCGCTACACTTCCCTCCTTTTTTTTCTCTTTATTTGTTATACCGGCGCGATACACCCTAAAGGAGATCGTAAAAGACAGCGCCGCTCGCGTGATCGTTGCGAATTCGTTATTACTCTTGTTAACGCCCCACACTCCGGGGTTACCCCTGGACAAACCTCGTAAAATTCAGCGGTTTTACGCTAGTCGTGCCTTAAGACGATCGCGAAATCTGCCCCGACCGATCACGCAACGGATGAGGGATCGCGTCTTATCCTCATTCTGCACGCACTATCCGCCATCGATTGACTCCTCGCAAACTGCATACGTTTGCCTCGTAATTTATTCGTCTCTGCCGGATCGAACACCGCGCAGAGGAATAATTGAGTTTCAATCGAAACACGCTATATTACTGGGTTTATGCAAAAGTCCGTCCCGTTTCTTAATCAGTTGTTTTCTTTCGTTCACAAAATTCCTACCCGCGGAGAAATGGTTTCTTTGGATTTTACAAAATTTCTTGAATTCAAACAAATTTGTCTCTTGAAATCGAGCAAACGAACGTTTTATATCTTTCAACGTGAAATATCTTTACATCGGATAACGCATTTCTTTTATATCTTCATTCACAGCATTGTAATGGTTGTAACAAGCAACAAATTATTTGAAAGAAGTAACACTATGATGAAAGAATATTAGAGAACTTTTTTTTTCGCGTTTCAGTGGAAAAACATTTAATAATATATAATGAGGGGTAAAAAGAGGGGTAACGAAGAATTTGCATCACGATCATTGCCACGGGAAGTAGGGTCTCTGTTTAACGAATTTCCGCGAAAATTTATGATTGTTTCCAACAATGCCGATCGTTAGAAGACGAATGCGCAGCTCGCACTGCAATACACGTCGACTGAATCAATCAAATTATTCCAATTACAGGTCAACCGATCAATCGTCTACCGATTATGGCCAAGTCCGTGTTGGATCTATTCGAGCTCTACAACCTGGTGATCCAACGAGGCGGTCTCGTCGAGGTAATCAACAAGAAGCTCTGGCAGGAAATCATCAAGGGTCTCCGCCTGCCATCGAGCATCACTTCCGCTGCGTTCACTCTGCGCACTCAGTAAGTAGATCGTGAAGTTTCTCATCCGGGACCCCGGTCTCGCCTGTGCCCGGGCTCGTTGTAATTCGCATACAATAAGTCTAGCCGGACTCGGGATTCATCCGAGCGTGAAATCTGCGGCAATGACTAAGGGCGTCGTGACTTTTACACGCGCATCTCTCTCTCTCCCCTCAGCCGAGAGATCCTTGTACCGATTGAAATATTCGTCGCATACCGTAAGAAGTTCTTATACAGCGATATGGCTACTCGCACGCTCAAGTCACCCGGATCTATTTAGTTTTTCATCATTCATTAAGGTAATTGGTCCGGAGAATGCCGGATTTTCTATGGATGGCGATGTCCAAGGGGACCTTAGTTTATTATTTGAAAAATTGAACTGGAAAAAAGCTGAATTTGAAAACTGAAAAGGATACTTTCCTATAACTTTATTTAACAATCGAAGTAATAAATATTAATTTTGAACGCGACACTAAGACGAATATATATACACGGAACATTACAAACACGGAGATATTTTGTATTCATCATTTTTCTTATTAACGCTTCATTTATACGTCATCTTTAGTAGCGAATATCTCAGCTTCCGAGTAGTCCTTTTCTAACTTTACAGGCGTAGATAGTACTTCCATCGATGTACAGCTAAAATTTAAAAGGATTTCTGAGGAAATGATTCGACGAACCGACTGCCTTAACGCGTCCTGCTCATCGGACGCACCTTTGCGATCGATAATTAATCAATTACGTTCCTCGGGATCGACATTCCTTAAATCAGACTCTAACTTAAGCGGTTATCGATATCTCCTGTACGGACAGTTCGAGTCAGTCACGTGGAATTCGTGAACGGGACCGGAGATATCGCGAACTCGCGAACTCGCTTACCGCCTAGAAAGAGATAAAACAAGTAGAACGACGGGGAGAGTCGGAGGCGTGACATACAGGTGCATCGTCTTAGCCGGCGTTGTCGTCTCCCCACGTCGGTCCGGAGGCGCGATCATAAGAAGGACACATCAGGATGGTTGTGACAACCTGGAACGCTCTCTTCCCTCCTCCCGCCCCTCTCTCTCTCTCTCTCTCTCTCTCTCTCTCTTTCTCTTGGCACGATATATATTCGTTTATATAATACCAAGCATATTCAGCGCGGCGACGAAGATTTATCTGCCGTTCGCGGTGTCTCGTCTGTCTCTCGGAAGGAACGGAAGAGAAGGCGAACGTCTCTAAATAGAGATTCGTCTCGCGCGCGAGATTCGGAGAGGCGACGAGGCTCGTTCCCGGCTCGTTGTAGCTCGAACAGCGACGGAGGAAGTACGAAAGAAGAAAATGGAAAGGGGAAGGACGAAAACGCGAGCGCGAGGGGAGATAGGAAGAAAGGGGAGAAAGAAAGAGAGAGAGAGAGAGAGAGAGGGAGGGAGAAGAACGGCGGACACATTATAAGTAGTGCGGCCTAATATGAATTACACGGGCGCGATGCTAGGGGGTGCACATGAAAATAACTCCGCGCGACGCTTTGTGCGCGTGACGTGCGACAGAACGTCGCGTCGCGGCGCGTCGCGTCGCCTCGCCTTGCACGGTAGGCGCATCCATCATTCCGGCAACCGGCTATCTTTCCTCGGCGATATGCCGCGAGATTGAGGCGAGGATACGAAAATATAGCCGACCATGGCGGGGATGCGTCCGCGTAATAGAATTTATCCGTTAAGGCAGCCGATTCCTCCGCCGTCAATTGGTCTGAAATTGCGGTCCGGTCATTTCTCTCTTTCTCCTTACCTCTTCCTGGAAACGGGGTTTCAATTTACGATCGTCGTGATTCTCCCGCGCGAGAATAGAATTCCCCCTGGAGTGCGGCAAGTCGTCGTGAATTTGAAGGTGATTTCGACATTTCGGCAAAGCGATTCGTCGCTCCTCACGGCTAATAAATGTACGTGCGTGTGATTCGAGGGCGGGTTTGCGCTAAAAAACGCGTGTCCTTCTCCTCTCCTGGTTGATAATTTAATTATCAGCCGGAAGGAGAGTTCCAGACGCGAGTGCCAAAGTCGTGATCGAGGAACTTGTCGTCTAAGCAAACGTAGAGGCCGGTCGGATCAAAAAACGGTAGCGGATTTCCATGGGAACTAACGAGATACTGAAGCATCAGGAGTTCCTTCAATTTCGGAACGGAGATCTCATTTCAGTTCCTCTTTTTCACGTACTTATATTCGTAATAGTACGTAGAAGGTAGTGAAAGGCCCCTGAAACAGCATCGACGTCCGTAAAGTTATCCGAAGAGTCACCATTCGCAGTTGACGAAAACCTACGTTTATCTGCGCTCTGTCGAACAATCGGTAAAAATCCAAATCCACAGGCACCTAATGTCTGGCTTGAAGAAAAGAAAAGTTCTAAGCACGGATTTTTTGCGCATATCTCGAGGGGTTTTAATGTATGGGGTATGATAAACTGTCAGATGACTGTTCTTTTTTTCAGACGCTTTTCTTTAAGGTGATTTCAAGCAGCCGAAGGTATTCGGAAAGAGGAGGAATGGTCGATTCGCACAAAAGGCTGTGACATTCTTCAATTTTATGAATTTCGGCTTGGGTGAAAATCGCCTCACCATTGTAGCGCTTTTCGTTTATTCCAAAGCACATTAGAAAAACGACACAGGTTCCATTGACGGAATTTACAAATATGGTAGACTCGAACCTTTTGAGATACAACGGATAAAAACGATGCTAGATCCGACCGTTAGCCGTTTCGAGATACTTCGGAAGATTCCCCCTCTGACGAGGTTTGAAAATATTATTTTTAGAAATTTTGTCAAGATCACTTGATGCTTAATTTGGCCGCCGAGTTAGCTTCACGTTCTTCTTCGATTTGTTTCTGACGTTTCGTGAACATTCCAGTTCACCTCTTCAGGATGAGGGGCGACCTGAATCTTCTTTCGAGATTGTTTTCAGAAGGAGCTCATTTGCCTCCGTTATAAGATGGAATATCGAGACGGAAGGACCACAGGCGTGGCTAACAGTACGGCCAGTATTTTACGCGAAGCTTATACAGGGTCCCGCGGCAATCGAGGTTCTTACATTGGGTCGTCTCCCAGCGTCTTTGTAACCCGCAGCTAAACCGATTTAATTCCTTCGGACGGAATGTATCCTCTCTTTACAACCTTCTTCTTGTCTCTCTCCGTAACTTTGCGTAGAAATATCGAGGCGATATCGAGAATCCCGCGGCCTCGTGATAACATAAAATGATCCCTTCGCACCTCTTAATGCATGTACGCTCTCGTTCTTTTACAGGTACAGAAAATATCTGTACGACTACGAATGCTCCAAGGAACACTTGTCGACCCCGGAGGAACTCCAGATAGCTATCGACGGGAATCGTCGCGAGGGTCGCAGGAGTAGTTACAGCACTTATACAGGTAACGGAGCCAGCGGTGAAAACTCGGTGGTACCTCGCGCCCAGCACCTCAACAGTCAGTTGGCATTGACGGCAGCGCCAATCACGCTTCCCATGATAGCTACGGCCGGACATCAGCATCACAACATACAACTGAACGGGAGCTCCAGCCACAACCCGCTGTCGCATCTTCACCTGCCACCCCAAGGGAACCCTCTCAACCAAGGGAACAATTCAAGTAAGTTTTTGTTTCTAGTCAATTTATACGAGGAACGAATGGGAAATGGACTGTACGAGTGACGAAGTATCGAACATTGCGCGCGTTCATGCGCGTCTCCGTGGAGAAACGGATCTTCTAACTGGAAACAGATGCGATCACAATCGGAACTCTTAACGCGTTCGCTACCGGGATTTATCTCGAAAATTCTCTCCCACAGACCGTCATTTTTTTTTTTTTCATTTAATCGTTTAAAACAGACTTAATTCGACGACGCGGATATAGAATATTTTTGCTGCCACGCATGTGTGACGTTGATAGCGTTGACCGTGTTTAAAGTTGCACGCCGTCATTTACGGTTCGCTGTTATAGTTGAGCAACGCGACGTGTACCTCTCTAGCGCGGTTTTTCCCACATGTTTTTCGAACGTTCAACGTAGATTTCACTATTCGTACGGTTCTCTCGCGCTAAGGAAAGATTTAATAGAACAAAACGGGAAAAAGTTGTATACGTATTTCCTAATGTAACAACGACTGGTATTCTCAGCTTGATTTTTTACAAAGTCGCATTAACGTAAAATAGCAACCGCTTCTAGATGCTGCAGTTTTTTTCATTCTTCTTTCGAGCTTGACGTCATATCGATTTTCGTGCAACGTTACGTGAAACAGAGGCAGAAACGCTGGAATCTTTATAGAGCAATTAAAATGGAAAAAAAAAGTCCGAAGAAAAAGAGAGCGTTGAGATGAAATGATGTTAGGATACAGGGAAGAAATAAATAAAAATGCGGACACGAAGGAAATAAAAAGAAACTTACAAAAACGCACACACACACACACACACACACAAAACAGTAAAAGGAAGCGAGGGAAAGTGAAAGAGAGAAAGAGAGAGAGAGAGTGAGAGAGAGAGAGAGAGAGAGAGAGAGAGAGCAGGGGAAAAGGGAGAGCGCGCGGGTTTATTTTAAATCGGTAGTTAGTGCTGCTCCGGGCCGCCCCAGAGATGATGATGCGAGAGCGAAGGAGGCGTAATTGATTGTACGATTCTCCGGAAGACAGGCGTTAACGGATGACTCTCGCTAACGAGCATTCCTATTTCCCTACCCTTTTCTTCTTCTCTCTTTCCACTTTCTCGTCGCTCCACGGCCGACGACGATCACGTCGCGCTTCGATCACACTACTCGTGCCCTTCCCCCCCTCCCTGATCGGCTGGCGACGATCCCACGAGTCCGAACGTTTCGTGCGGTGTATCCTCAGGTCACTGGGATACTTGCGGGCATCCGATTGTTGTTCACATCCCGGTATCGCGCGCAAACGACGCGTAATATATCGCAACATCGACGGCATCGGGAACGCATTAGCATTCATTCGTTCGCATGATCTCTCGCGAGACACTTGCGTGCGCATACTCTATGCGTGCTGAATTGAATTCAAATTGATGGAACACGAACTGTGCACTTAGGTTTTTAAAATACATACGAACGTTCATGGATCGCAGATCAGTGAGGTGAGCGGTTCGCCATTTGCTCGACCGTCGCATCCTGAAACGCGCATGACGCGATCAATCGCGATCATTTGTCCGTCTATCGAAATTAGCGACTTCGTCGCGCGCACGCGAAAGACAGTGGTTTGGAATAAATCGGTCCTCGATCAACGAGTGTCATACGAAGCAACGTTCAACGTACACACATGTGTTCGATGTGTTCAGTGACGTCGGTCGGATGGAGCGCAGCCAATGAGCGACTCGTCGCTATTTTCATTTAGCACGATGCGGTAGCGTTAGACCGCGGATTTGGAGATATGCGATTGGCGTAATATCAATATATTAGTCACATTGTTTACATACACGTATGAGAAAGGCAAACGAGTACACGCGTATATATATCCCGTATTAATATGTGTTAACTCGAGCAGCACAAATTAGCCGGCGAGCCGTTTTGCAACCAGACATTCAGCAACGATTATAAATAGCCAACCGATTTTTTTGCTCTGGAATTTTCTTCGGTTTCTTTAACATCTTAATGTCCTCGACAATGGCATAAATATTGTGGCGAGGCAAATGGTGTTTGGCTCTAAAGAGCATACGATTAATGATCTTAAGACATCTGTGCTGCTTCTCACATTTTGTTGTTGCCGGTACGATTTTAATTTTTTTTATTTCTTAACGATCACGATAGTGATATATTTTTATTATTTTGTATGAGTGCTTTTGTATGAGAGTGAAAGTTTTAATTTTTAAAAAAGCGTTTGAAGTTAAAATTCATTTATTTTTAATTTTTTGACGATCACAACGACGATCTTTCATTGTTACTTCGTATGAATTTTGGAAAAAAAGAACTTTTGAGATTGAAATTTAATTTTATCTTCAATTTCTTCACGGTCATAACGGCGATCTTTCATTATTATTTTGCATGAATGCTGAAAATTTGTGATTATTCCGCTGGATATCCGTGCTGGCACACAAGATAGAATTTGCCACAATGATCGTAGACGTGGATCACGCCATTCCGCTGCTTATCTTTCTAGTTCAAGGTCCGTTACCTGGTATGGCACCTACGACCGACGTCATGCTCGAATATCTTAAGCTGTTCAATTTATCGACAAAGGAGGACGCGGGTACACCGTCACCTTTAATGCATCGACAAACTGCATGTATCGGTAATGGGTCTCCGGGAGCGTCATCGCCACCGCGGGACAGCACGGGACCCAACGCCATGGATATGATAAAGTCTTCTTGGATATACAGTAATATGTATGCAGGCAGGTCCCGGCAGTTAACTTCGCCCCCGCGAAACCAAGCGCCCCGATCTCCGGTGCAACAGGGAAGAGCTAGGTCGCCGCTAATGAGATCTCGTTCACCATTGCGACGGCGTTCGCCGCTACGGAGATCCGGCAGCCCGGAACAAGCTTTGGACCTGGTCCGGTAAGAGAATAGTAGAAACAGAATCTCCTTTTATTTTGGAGCAGTGGAGGCACACCAGTCGCATTTTTCTTCACATCAATTTTCACCTCCAGGTCACCGGGACGCTCGCCTGCCGTACGAAGCCCGCCGTCTCTGCCCGGTGGTGGCATCCAAATGGGCAGACATCAGTTACCGGGGCTACCGAATCATCCCTCTGTTTCGCGGAACCAAGACGACGAAAATGGCCCTAGCAATTTTATTACCATCAACTGTCATTCCAGCCGAAGTAAGTCGAACAGCTTTCGCTTTTAGACGTTTATTGAAAAACGCGTTACTTATGCGCTATTAATAAGATGAAAGAGAGAGAGAGAAAGAGAGAGAGAGAGAGAGAGAATAAAAAAATATTTATTTTTAACTTGCTAAAATATAGCCTGAGATGACAGTCGCTGAATATGGAATACTATTACGTATCGAACTATCAATTAATTATACGACTAAGTCACTATTTTGGCCATATTTTATACCACGTAAAAATTAGATAAATTAAATACAGCGTTCGGCCTTGTCTTAACCTAACGCATTGTTCGTTTACAAACACTGGTAATTTACAAATATCAATGTTATAAATCTCAGCATTATAAAACAGAATTAACATTAATCTTATGTTCGTTTGGCTAATATAAAAAATTATATTAAGCTATATAAGTCAAAGAAATTCATGAAGCATGTATACCGAGGCATTTACCGGCCGTGCGAAACCCATCTTCCCCGCCCAGCAGTATCATCTAAATGGGCGGGCATCAGTAGTTGCCAAAAATGCGGAGTCATTGTGCGCCGTCCAAGCACGAAACCAAAACGACGACATTGGCCCTAGTTATTTTATCACCACCAACCTGCCGTTCAACACGACACGTTTATGCATAAGCGTAGCCAGGGAGGGGAACGCTTCTCCTTCTAAATGTTGGCAGGGAAAAACAATTAGATATTGCAAAAATCATAAAAGTGAAGGAATGTAACTGATAACATTACAATCTACATTCCACGAAAAAGCTACAGTACATGTTCTGTGATTAAAAACCAATGAAATGGTATTACCGATGTTTCATGAAAATTTCTCAATTTCACCGCCAGACAATTTCAGCGCCTGCATTGCTTGCAATGATTTTGGCGTATTTCAGTTAAGTAGCAAGATTACCTCTGAGTAAATAATAATAAAATTTGTGGATAAATTTCCTGTCCCCAACTCGAAATCGAAAGATTAGCTACGCCTATGATTCATAGTCTACGTTGGCAGCGTTCGTCGGACACATTTATGTGCCTGCAGCACTTAAAATTAGAGAGTACTTAGCATTGAGAGATACAAACAGAATAAAACTCTTTGCCACACTATAAAAAAAAAAAGAAATTAATTGTGCACCGTTCTCTTTCCTTTTCAGGAAACAGTCTTGGTTCTCTATCGATTAGCGCGACTTTAGGTGGCGTTGTCTACGAGGGAGTCCTGTTACCTCGGGAGGACAACGAGTCGCGGTCACGGAGAGCGACGCCCGAGAACACCCCGTGAAGAGCCTCGCCGTCGGCCAATGACACTTCCTCTTGTACGACGCGAAATAACATCGCGCGAAGCGTCGTGCGAAGCCGCGTGCACTCATCACCCACAGTTCCATAGAATAGAATAGATCTACCGTTAGCAATGTCCCCTCGCGCATGAAAACTTATAATAAAACAAATCACAACAATAGACCGACCTAATTCGTCCAATTTCATTTTTATTTTATCAAGACAATATCATTGAGGAACTTCCGTAAGTATTGCCCGTCAGAGATGCCACAAGCTGGCCTCAGGCGCGTGCCGTGTTCGTATGACTGATCTTTTTAACTTTGATAAGTTCCGCGGAGGGGAATCACGGTAGTTTCATAACTGAATGGAACGGTCTATTCTATGGTGGGTGGCTTGTATATATTGTATAATAAATTATATTGTGATACTAGATAATTGATATGTCGTTGCGTTCGATAGAACCGAGTGTGTATAGTAAATGGCTAGTAATCGGTGGATCTATTCTTAAGGATATGTTATAATATTCAGATCTAAGGTCCACATATCTGAGATCGCTGATTTTTACTAAACACTCGATTCTCTCGAACGCAACACATATAACTTCAGTGATAATGTATAGTATAACGTAGGTATATGCATTAAGTGTTTGTTTTTAAATGTATATATAATATACATATATATAAATATAAATTATATATATATATATATACACATACATTTATGTGTATATATAAATATATATATATAAATATATATATATATATATATATATGTGTGTGTGTGTGTGTGTATGTGTGAGTGTGTGTATATATATGTGTATATATATACATATACACGCACTTATATCCCGTATATATATTGAAAAATATATAGATATTGATGTAGTTTATATACATGATATCATCATACCCTCGCAATAGTTCAAAACACAATAAAGCGGATTCACTAAAGTGGGGGCACATTTTTGACGCAACTTGATCGTTCAATGATACCAACCCCTACCTCCACCATGCTGTCATCAATTTAAACAACAATAAAACAGGTTTCATTAAATTTTGACATTTTTTCAATCTATATATATATATATAAAACTCATGTATATTATTAATAATTTTGTTCAAATGAAACGGCTATTCAGCATCTGCCGTCATACTCTGTTTTTTTTTTAATCATTGGATGTATCGTTTATTATTATAGACGTACTAAAAGACTGTTGTGTAAAGTATTTTAAGACTAACGCTTGTTAATCTTATAAATAATAATTATTCATAGGTCCTTTATTAAAATATGGATAATAATGTTATTAATTACTAAATTATGATATTATTCATAATAATATTGATAATGATTACTGCAAGATCAATCATATTATATATGAATGTCAATGTACAAACAATTACCATACAAACAAATTGGTCATTGTACATAATCATATGCTGTCATCTTGAATAGTACTCAAAAATTACTAAGAAGATAGTATTATTATGCAACTAGTATCATAATTGTTATTACAGCCTGCTTTTAACGCGCACGCGTATATATGTAATACATAGCAGGTATAATAACTTAATCAAAATAATCTACTTTTTATTTTGCGTGTATCGAGAATACAAGTTCTTTCACTTTTTTTATTTTCCTTCTTTTACCAACTTTACCAACTTTATAATATCTAGAACAAAAGCTGCTTGTACGATGGACTACTCTCCGTATTTATGTTTTGATACGGACAAGTAGCAAAGCGATATGAGATTTATGACGTTGTTAGCGACCGATATTTTAAAAAACGTGACACCGAGTGAATAGGTATGTTTATACTTATTAAACAATTGTCAATTTTAACACGTTTGATTATAACTATCGGTAATTTTTTATGTTATCGAATATCGCGAAAGAACGTAAACGAAAACCGCAGTACTTTATATGGATAGTGTCCGACTGGGGCTGTTTATTCTCGATCAGTGCAGTTTAATAGTGTATTTTAAAAAAATATATAAATCTTAACGCATAATATATATATATATATAAGTATAAATATATATATATATAAGTATCTTAGTTTAACGGTTAAGTATGAGCTATAAGAGATTCAATTTTTTATTTCCTAATGTCGTGCTCGTAAGCTCGAGTTAAGCTAAAGTTAGGTGCAGGCCTGTCAAAGTCTATAGAGGTAAATGTGCCTCATTGCTCGCATTATACTGCGGTATTCGTGTACCATACACGTATGTACACACGTAACGCGCGGAATCGTCTTAAGCTTTTTGTTCTTAAGTTTTTCATTCGGCAAAAGACACGACGCGTATAGGCTCGTGAAATTTGAACAGGTCTGCTTTACTGTAATAGAATTATAAATAATTAAATACAAGACTGTACTAATCGTAAATATAATATCATACGATTACATCAACTCACCTAGTTTTAAATGTCAATCAAAAAATTCTCGATAATCAAAGTTAATTTCTCCTTCTCTTCCGTACTTGCAAAGCTGTATCGTACAGATAATGCAGATAATTCCTTAAGCTGTTCTTTCCCGACGTTAAAGACAGAGCTCAGTATCTCCAATTCATTTGACAAACACGTGTCAAAAACACCTTTGTCATCGGTCTAATGGAATAACAATATCCTTTATATAAAATACCATTTCTCCCTCGCCACATTTTCATCGATATATACATATATATATATCTCGAAACATTTTTCATATACTCACTCCGATAGTTATAGGATGTCCAGCTTTGTACAGATATTGAAAATGATGAGCCGCGTATGACGATACCGTTCTACATTTAATGTTCGATGTCAAGCATAACTCTAGAAACGGAAAAGGAAGTGCGATAATATGAATACATAGACCGCTGATATTCGCTATAAAGTATCTGTCCGTAAAGTTTCCAATACTTATAGCTTTCCATTTAGAATAATAAAAAAAGAATCAAATCGAAAATGGCTCCATTATGTCACAATTACGTCCTCCTATCGAGAATCCCTTACCAACAGGAATTTTGGATTGCAGTAAGGTGTCGAACAACTGCTCGGAACCCTGCAAACTGGGATGAATGCAAGTACAATGTCCCAGTCGGTCGGGTTTAAATTTTAAGATATCGTTTGTCTCCTTCTCGTTTGGTATCTGTATACACATTTTATATAAATATATTATTATGTATTATTTTTTGCTATCTATATAAAGAAGATAATATTTACCTCTGCACAATGGGCTGCGATTTTAAGGCCTGCTTTCTTAGCCGTTTTTAATAATTCCACGAAGGAACCTTCCGCCGTTGGATCGCCACTGAGATCTAAACCGACGATATGTTCCGGATATTGTTTCATAAACTGTATCGCGAGATTTACATTTTCCTTCGCAGCTTCGTAACCATGTTTCCGATTAATTGATACCAATAATTTCACGAGAATCCGAGGAGACTCAGATCTGGACGCTCTGCAAGATACATTCATCGGATTCGTTGAAACAAATAAAAATTAAAGATTGTTTAATTGGTATCATGAGATATAGCTGAGTATTTACTCCAAGGCTTTTATCATAGCTTCCAGATACTCTTTCTTCGTCATTAATCCCTCTACAGCACGAGGTGTGCTTCTCAATTCTAAGTAGATGACATTGTCTTTGTGAAAATCTCTGATTACATCGCAAGTGGCGACAAATACAGCTTGTGGTGTAACTGTTAGTGCGTGTGCTATCTCGAATACCTTGAAACATCTGAAACAAAAATAATAAATATATAATGTTTGCAACGTGTTACTAGTAAATGTTTTCTTCAAAATTATTAGAAATATTTCATAAGAAAGTAAGGAGAAAATACTAAGAAGCATTGAAAATCCACAAGGATTTATCTGATTGGTTCCAAAATTATAGGACATCTTTTATTAAGTTTCAGCCTAATCTGATGTGCTCTTTTGGATGGGGCACTTTCAATGCTTCTTAATGTATATATTTTTTCTTATTACTCGCTTAAAGATGACAAATTTCTGCCATCCATAAATGTTTGATCGCTCATAGCAATCTTATCGTCTGATTGCTGCATCGTGTATAATTTTTGCAAAGTACGTACACTCAAAGAGCCATTCAAATGGGCGTGTAGTTCCTAGATAAAAAGGAAATGATTGAACTTACATTGGGATACAAAATTACAGAGAGAGTTCGTTATAAAAACAAAAGTATTTGTTTCTTAACATACAAAATAAGTAAAATTATACAGTTATGTCTATTTTATTAATCTCTCGCGTATTATTGATAATATACATAAGATAAATAAAGGCAAAAGGACATACCACTTTGGGCAACTTTCGACAAAATTCTTGCATATTCATTGTGTCGAATAACTAATGAATATTAACTCAAAAATAAAAGAGAATTAAAAAAAAACAGTGAGTTTTTGTACTTTTTTTCTTCGATATATTCAAATATACATTCACTTTACTCGAAATGTACTTCTTTTTTGTTTACACTTGGTCACCGGGCAAGGAACATTAGATAAAGTAGAAAATCACATAAGAGCTTTGTACAAGCTTGAGTGCCATCTCGTGAGTCGAATGTTCAAGCTAAAAGCCCGCATTCCCGACGCGGTATAATTCGACAAGTTTTCTTGAAAATGTGGAAATTTGACGAATCTCGATTTACTTTTGTACAATCTCATAAGAAGTAAATAATCTTTACATTCAAGCATAATTGGAAACTACAGACTTTAAGCTGTAAAATGCTCGTTAAAATCGTCTCATTATTATTATTTTTGCGGCGTCAACAATCTGTTGAATTTTATCATGCCACGATTGAGAGAAGTGATACTTAAATTTTTACGCATAGCGCATACGATAAAATATGCAATTAATAAACTACTTTTTATTTGTGGCTCATAAAAATTATAGCGCAATGTTATTTACCGCATTATCGTGTTTCGTTTTCCCCCGGCGTTTTCATACTCAGTGAAAAATGTATCCTTCTCCCAGCGCGTCCGAACTCTCGGATTCCGTCAGTTCCGCGCGATCTCTCAGCGATTATAAAAGGAACGAACCTGAAAATAAGCGTGAACCCTAAAATAAGCGTGCATCTGACAGCGTAGTTCCCGTCGGTCCCCGCCATGCACGACGGGGACGATTCGGCTTGAACTCGTCGCCACCTCCAATTTTAGATAGACACGTCGTACAGTCATCCACCGCATCATTCGAAAAATGCGGCGGAAAGATAGCCCGATTTGCCTTTCCAGCCTGGGACTTTTTCCGCGTTCAAAGTGCAGTAGCGTGTCGGCGTCGTGAACAGCGCGATCGCGCTTTGATGTTGTGAATACATTGTCCCATTGCGAGATAGAGACAATGGAGACGTTGATTGTGCACTATGATCGTTTCGAGAAGAAGATATTGCAGAATGTCGAGCGCAACGGTATAAAACATCGGTACGCTGGTGTCCCTCTGTTTACTCGAAGGGCGAGATAACCTCCAAACACGAGGTTTTGCGTCGATATCGAGAGATTGTGATATTTTATTCCGATATTATAGACCGAATTTTCATGTTCGTCACGTTCGATGTTACCTTATCGTACATATATTGCTGGCACATCGCAGAATTGAAGTCTAGTAGTTGTACGAAGTACTTGGACGTTATGAGTCATACATTTTATTTCTTCTTTACAGGCCTAAAACAAACACTGGATTATGGTTGGGCATTTTAGTCGGCCTGAGCGCAGCGGTCACTATATTGAAGGAGGAAAACAGTTACTCCGAGATATGTCTGTTCGTAGGAACCACCGGTTTCAGCCTTGTTCTCTGTTCTTTCTGTCTTTACGCACGACTCTCCATGCAACGGGTCGCGGCGAAGGACTTTCACGTTATATACTTTTTACCAGCGATCGTGACGTCCATACTGTATCTGTTCGCAGCTAACAGAGGTATGTCAATCCGTAGATCATCCGTGAATAAATCTACCTCCCGGAGTACTTTTGTTTCATCGCTATTTAGGGATATAGATAGCATGCAATTGATGACGACTAGAAATTCACTCATTGCGTTCGGAAGACACAATGGTTGTACGATGATTGGGCGATTCGTCAACATAATTGGGGTCTAAATTTAAGGATCTAACAGTAAAGACCGATAATCATTGGCCGTTTACTGATCGTTTGTGTTTTCTGAACGCAGCCAATAACGATGCGCAGCTGGTTCTGATTATATTTTCATATTGATTAAACAAGAACAGGATTATTAACGAGTGTCACATGGGGCCTAACCGTGGGAAGTTTGGGCACATGGGGTGTCCTGCAACTAATGTCGGCTTTCCCGTACTGCTTCACAATGGGAGAAGCAACGGCGATTATGCATAGTTTTATTTTGTTTTCGATGTCGGCTGTCACCAACTTACCCCTGCGATATCATTTGCCCCCGATTCACGATAATGATATCAGCACAGCTTTGTTGCAGGTATTGAAACGCAAGAATTACTTGCCATGATATAAGCTTACCTTTTTTTTTTACGCTGGCAATTACCTTACCTAACACGTTACCTCACCTAACACCATTATTACAGGTTGGAATTTTATATGTAGTGTCGGTATGCCTCCTGTGTGGATATTTTCCTGTCCTACGTAGCACAAAATACTTTTACTTAATTACAGTCGGTCTCCTGTGTTTCGTAACTCTTCCGATACTTTATATTATTCTCGATCAGAATCCAGTAATGTGGATAATCTCTTTTGTTTTTAGCAGTCACAAGAGGGTAAGTAACAATGCTGTACTGTTACTTGATTTATATTACCAATTTTTCAATCGACGAATCATTAATACAACACAGAGACGTAATATAGAAAAACGCTCTTCGTCGTCGATCCGCTTAATTTCATTTCTCTCAATTTTGGACATTTCAGATTGCATTAGTCGTGTATTGGGCGGTGTGCGTTGTGCTAAGCATTTTCATCATAACGTACCAAATTTCATCAAAGTCCCGAGCTACAAGTTCGACCAGGAAGATCTTTCACATCCTGGCCATGTTTGTGTACATCCCTGGTATGATATGCGACATTTCAATGTTGTATCTTGCCAGTGGTGTGATATTTGCGCTGCTTATGGGCATCGAGGTATCTATGCTTTCCCGTCGCGTCTGTCCGCCTGCAAGTCTTGCCCGATGCGATAATTTTCGGCAAATTTTAGCTAATCAGACTTTTGAAAGTGCCACCTTTGGGAAAGGTTCTACAAGACGGATTCGTTGTATTTGCCGATGAAAAGGACTTTATGCTCTCCTTAACACCCTTGTATCTAATGAGTGGCCTGTCATTTCCACTTTGGATGCCAACCAGTAACTTGACATTCCTGGCATTAATGAGCGGCGTGCTAACGGTGGGGGTCGGCGATACCGCAGCAAGTTTCGTCGGCGGCAAATGGGGCTCGCACAAGTGGGTGGACACGGACAAAACTATCGAGGGCACCGTTGCATGCGTGTTTTCTCAAGTTTGCGTAATACTCGCTCTAACATGCTGTGGTATATTTCTTTTTTATACATATATATTTTTTCACCATACATATATATATATATATATATATATATTATCACGTATATCTCTTTCTGTTTCTTCTAATAAGGCTATTAATTATTTCTGTTTATTTATATTTTGCCAGGTTTCATCGATGGTTATTGGTTATTGCTCAGGAGCGTATTGGCGGCTGTAGCGATATCGTTGATCGAGGCACGCACAAATCAGGTAGACAATTTGGCTCTACCGTTGTTGATGTACGTGTGCTTAATGATGTAAGCGTACGTGTAATTTCTCTTAAGTTCGATGATGACTCAATAATTTAAACTAGTTCTCCAAGAAGCCATGGCAATCATATTGCAGTCGTTTTGTAGCTCAGCTGTAATTGCTTTCCGTGTTAGAAGAGAAAGATGTAAATAACGTCTTGCGGAACGCTTAGTAATACTTCTCGGCGTGCTGCTAAGAAGTGTGTACTGCAAATTATATTTTGACTGATATAATTTTATATATATATTATATTATAATTATATTATATTATAATATATATAATATATATATATATATAATTATTTATATATATTTATATATATTTATATATTTATATATATAATTATATATATATATATTATNCTGCCGTTCTGCGCACAAATAGTCAACTATAATTGAGAATCGTGGATTGATCGCGCGAGCAATTTCAGCGTTATCGTTAATTTACGCGATTGCTAAGTGTCATGCATGTTTGATATTAAACCCGGGAAGAAATATTTATATATAATCGTAAAATTACATATAATTATATATGAATTTGTTTTCCACACGGCTACATATATAATTATATATATAATTATATATATCCACATACGAAATAAAAATACCATTGAACGAAAAACGGAGAAAATAGTTTGATTAAGTTAAATAATTAAGTGTTCACATCGTAAGCAACCATAAACATGAGCATTTACTTTATATTCGTACAACATTATTTTTCAGATGTGAGACATGTGTATAATTATATATATGATTATGTATAAGAGGGAGACAAAGGTCATGTATAATCATTTTTTTTCGCGGTGATTCATTAGAAATGCGAACAAATAGAAACGCAGTCATGACTGTGATGAAGTTAAGTTGCGATGATGTACAAATGTCCATATTTATGAAAGTCGAGCGCGAGATTGTTATGTATATATTACTGTAACATGTGTGTAATTTATATATATATTTTATCCAAAGATTCAGACCGTATGATGTGCAAAGAACTGCATTATATTAGATACTATCGATTCAAATGCGGAGATCGACGGAGGCGGATGTTGTATATGTCGCATTTAAGCTTCACTAACATACATTTATTATTACTTTAAGGTATGTGAGACACCGATCATGTGCCTGATCTATTTCGCCCATTCCCGATAAAGCATTCTCTTGTATGCCAGCTTTGTGAATTTTCTGATAAAGTTGTTAAATGAATAAAGTATTTTTCTAATTATTTAATTACTGTTATATATTCTTTCTTACGATTTCTCTCTCTCTCTCTCTCTCTCTCTCTCTCTATCTCTTCTTACGAAGAACGACTACACGTTAGTCAGAAGTGTGAAAATAAGGATATCCTCCAAAAGCAAAATCTTATGCTATGTATAACGATTAGTAGCGAAGCTGGGGGGAGCGGATGTCGCGTTAGTTTCGCATCGATCAATTATGACCTTTCGTGGCTCATATCCCGGTAACACGTAATGCTATGGTGATGCGGTTTGCAAGGATCTCCATCTTTTTGTTTCTAGATTCTATTTTTCTAGATTCGAACCTCCCCAAATAGACATTTTTGGCATACTATCTAAATAATGACTGAATTGAGAATTTACAATTATACAAGTACGTAAAGGTGCGTTTTCGGACAACAAGAACTCTACCAGATTTAAAAGAAATCATCCTTGACGTCATAAAAATTGCTCCGATATTGCGGCGATATTCCGCTGCCCTGAGAATTCATGTTTATTTACCGGCAAAATAACATAATTAACCCGAAATTATTGCAGCAATTAGAAGTAAACATTTTTATTCAAAACACGCCGTAGTATTAAAGTATTAAAGTAATATTTCTTAAAACAATATATTTTTAACACGTTGCGCTGTTATAATAATAACATCATAAAGTATACATTAAATATTTACAGGCTATGTCCAGCGTCTCTATCTATCTGGGTTGTGACAGATACTTCGATTAGTTATATCTGATATCGCGTTAATTCCGCATCGATCCGTTACATTTCGTGGCTAATATCTCGACAACGCGCAATGTTACGATGCTTTTTGTAAAGCAAAACTTAATTTCTTCGCTTCTAAGTTTGACCCTATTTCTTGATTCTCGTTTTTGTGAAATACATCCGTTTTTTTAATATATTGAGATGTGCTGGTAAAACGAGATTTGACATAAATATACGGGGTGTTGCATCAGCATACAACAATATATAAGCCAATACGACGGGTTGCCTACTGGCAGGCGCGCGTGATCGGAGGTCTTGGCGTATTCACTTGCTTATTTTTTTGAGTGTCAAGTGAAATACCGCCAAGTCCTACTGAATTGTGTACACCACGCCTGCCGGTAGGCAACCCGTTCACTGACCTGTACATTGATGCAACATTCTGTACATATTCTGTGCATATTTAAAATTCTCTTATTTTGTTACACGTATAAACGTGCAATTTATCTCGAGCTCTTTTCATGTACGTCTCTTATTGTTTCAAACACAACGCACGTGTTAATTTAATATGTTTAAATTTGTTTTTCTTCGGCCACCGGTGGTCCACGCGGTGGCGAACGTTTTGACAGCACACGCTCGGTGTTATCATGTCAATGGGAATAATCATTCACGAGGAGATATTTATTTTAGCGTTTTATTGACCACACAGCCTTAAAATCTGCTCACGCACAGCATTTCCTCGTACGCCGCTTCCCTTTAGCCTATAATATAATGTTTACGAATGCTTAAAAAACACCGGTACTTCATTAACTCGGCGTAACATAAAGGTTCGGCCTGCGCCTGTATAATAATGTGACGAAATCACTACACTACGGTAATGATGTACGTTATAATAGCGTTAAATTAATAGTAATGCCAAATTAACGGTGTCAATCTGTTTCAGTGCGCCACTGAATGTCGTCTTATCTTTGCCAACAGCTTCTTAATATCGAAAATACTGTCAGAGAGCATCCCTGGTGATCAACACGGCGCCAAAATTGATCAGAATCCTCTCTTCGGCCTAATTGTAATAGTCACCGTGACTGAGCTGATTTTGTTCACTAGCCAGGTAAAGAGTTTGTCCTCGTAATACTTGCAGAACAATATATGTGGCTACAGTCTTTGAAAAATTAGAGTATCTTTATTGTAACGTACAGTTGTTTACTTATCACGTATAGCAACGGAAAAGTACGAGAAGATCTATCAGAAGGTCGGGAAAATGAAATAACGAATTAACAAGAACGATGATTTTCGAGCATTTCGTGTCGACGATCATTATATTACAGCTTTGTCTGTCGGTCTCGGGCAATCCTCTCCGTCGTCATCCCCGATATCCTGAGGGATTACTTTTTGAGACTGACGCATGTCCGATGTCCGTTTCTGCGGGCGGAACGACGATTACTCGCTCAAAGCTCCACGAGCACGACAGACGGATGTACGTTGTGTATCGCTACGTACTACTTATTATAGTCGTTTCTTACGCGTATATGTATATATGTATAGGTAATTGTATTTATAATTATATAGCAATTAAATAAATATCCTGAATATTCTCGATCGTGTAATGCCGTTTGTTTCTCAGTGGGCCGCCGTGTAGGACGGTGACGTGTTGTGTTCGCTATCTTAAAACGTACGTAAAACTTATTCGGTGTATCTCTTGAGTCTTCGTGTGATATATTGCGACTTTTCTGTCATACTTTCGATCACGCAATCCGTTTTACGTTCCTCACGCCTGCGTCACGCCTTTTACTTCGTTTCCCGTCCTCGCGAGGATCCCACGTCCTACGTGTTCACGTCATCATCTTCCCGCGTCGTCTTCTTCCCTTACGAAGGAAGGACGATGGAGGCTGAAGCGTACAGTCTGAAACTCACCCAATCTACGTGGACGCTGATATTCCGGAACGGAATCTATCTCGATTAAACAAGTTCGACCTGAATCACAGGGTGCGTCGCGCAAGAAGTCTTCCGGATTAAATCTGTCTTCTACTTTCCTGATGGGAATGTTTCGCTGAAGTACTCCTTCGATTGACTCCATTTCATTAATACACGCTGTTTTCAGCGTAACTCGGTAAATTTCATGATATTTAATGTTGCAAAAATTTGTTGATCATCTTTCAGAATTATATTTCAATTTACATTATATTTCACAATATTACGTTGAATGTCGTAATGAAAATTATGGTTTATTTTGAAACATTTATTATTATATATTTCAGTAATTTTTCAGTTTCAAGTTCACAGTACTCGAATATAAGGAAGGTTAAAAGTGTACTGCCAAAATTTACTGAATTGAACTGAAAACTGCGTACACTGACGGAAGGATAACGAAACGGGATCAATTGGGGGAGAGTTTCAGTGAGATTTTCAGCATAATATTCCCATCAGGGTTTCGAAATCGTCCTCCGAATCGACAATACGAGGAGAACATCGTGGTTTGGTATTCGCTAAACCGATCGTTTTTTGTTTCACGTCTCTAGGTCGATTTTCCGCCGAATTGTGGCTCCTTGAATTTTTTGCGCACTCAGTAGTGACGACCGTCACCGCTGGGTGGCGCGCTGTGTACCGTACGCGTTCGCGAATGGGTGAATGACCTGGCGGTATGGCACGGGAGTGGGGGCAAGGCCGCATATCCCAATGTTTACGCTCACTTCACGCGAACTGGACGTGAAGCGATGCGCGCTCGGCGTCATTCACGCGTAGCAGGTGCGGTAGGATTGAAGCATCGAACAGACTCAGAGCGCGGTTCGATACAAATGTCGATATCTCTGCTACTGGTAGTCCCAGCGATCTCAAATAAAAACCGTTGTAAAGCTGAGATTCGCGCATTTCCGGCGAACGCACGCTCGTCCTCCCCCGATAGCAGGATCAATCAGCGACATTGGATTTCCGCGATGGGGAATATCGATTGTTTTCAAGCTGTAGCGCGAATTAACGCATACGATATGTAATATATTTCCACGTATCGGTATTTCTTGCCCTCGACGGGTGTAAAGCGCGAGAGAAAAAGGAAAAGGGGCGAAAACGTTTCTCCGACTTTTGGTATCTCTGTGTAATTTGCTTCGCGAAATCGTACAGAAGGACAGTAATATTTAAAAAGGCAGATACGTGCACGTCGAATATCTCGGAAACGCGATTAGACCACGGGCTCATTTTTCTCACGATTTTTCGTCACCGATTCAAGCTTTTGCCGTTGATGAAGACGATGATTTTTGTCACAATTAAAAATTCCGTTTGCCTTCGAAAGCTCCAACAGCTTTAGGTTTGGTCTTCACTTGCTTCAGCTTTGAAACACCCTGTATAAAGAATTGAAAGTCACGCTCATATTTACACGTAGGTAATTGTAGATGTAAAATGCTTTCCGTCGTCATAGATTGGGCGGGTCTCGCACTGCGGAGAGCGGTGGATTGCGATAAAAAAATAAGCATTCGTTAATTATGCGTTGCTGATTATTGACTTTCACGTTCGAAACGAGTGTCACGCTTTTGCAACTCGCGATCCGCGATCCGTCGATTTTGGACGTTAATCGGCACGATACACTAGCAGAAGGGTCGGTGTGATGTGATGTAACGCGCGGAGCATGCCGACGGTAGCGTGGCGTAGAGTAAAAGTCAATTTTCATGATTCGCGATTTGCAATCTATTTGAATCTCTATATATCAAATTGAGTCGAGCAGGGATGCATTGGTGTCGCGTCCCCTCCAACCATCGTACTTCTGATGCATACGACGCGTGTGCGTTCACGTTGTGTAACGTAACATCGAATCTCGTTTCTCGCCGATTACGTTAAGAATCAAGTAAAATTCGCCGCCACCTTTCGCGTTACGTCTATTACATATGTACAATCGCGATGCGGATCGAGATTAACTCGTAGTCCAGCTACTCTCTTAGAAACAATAGCACACACACCTTTCCTCTTCGTTCATTATTATCGCTTCATTGTGTATGTGTGTGTGTGTGTATGTGTGTATGTGTGAGTGATAATCGTAGGACAATTATCAACGGAACGACGCGAATTCGAGGCTTCCTCCCTTCCCTTCGACGTATTCGCAACTCGACGCGTCTCTCGCAATCTCCGAATTCGTTCGCGACATCAGCAATTCTCTAAGTCTTAATGCGTTAGTATATTACACACGATGTAAACGGATACGTGAAACCAGATAGCCGCGTTTAGCGTTTAGATAGACGTAGACGAAGATACGAGCCTTGAACTTTCGCCGGTCTCTCCGCGACGACGATGACGACGGTATGCGCGGTTGCGCGCTCGCTCGTTCGCGCGCATCTCGAGATCAATCATTCGTCGGCCCGTCGTAACCTCGACATTGCGAGTCGCTAAAACCAGTGGCGTAACTATTACACAACAAGCGTGGCGATGCTCGAATACGTCCTCGGCCTGTCACGGGCCTGAAGGAAATTCAAAGAATCAGATTTCGGAGTAGAAAAATTGACAAACTTTAAGAAAACATCAACTTTCTCATCAGTCAAATAAACAATTAGTACGTTCAAGTCAAACACTGCGCCAGAGATTTTCCTAGTAGTTTCACCGTAGAGCGTCCATCTTTGATTTTCCTTTCTAATTGTGCTAAGGCAGCAGAAGAGGGAGGCGGGGGCTCCTTTAACCGTTTCTTTGTGAATCGAAGGTAGTTACGCCACTGCACGATAACGCACGTTTCTTAACGCGTGCAATTGCGCGGCCTCGAATCTCGCTTGCGAACGCGACCGATCATACGAATGAAATGAGGCAAATCAACGGCGATTTCGGCCGGATGACGGTGCACCGACACACGTCGGCGTCAAGGCCATCCGTCGTGCGCGACATTCACACCTTTGATAGCCTTGTGACCTTGATGCGAAATGCTCCTCAGCACGCAGTTATGCGTGCTTCCTTCGGCGTGTGTGTGTCTGGTCGGTCATAAAAAGTTGCAACATTTTTGTAATAAGTTTCGGAACACCTCTCGTGTCCAATAGGAGAATTTGATTCCTGTAATTCTCAGGAGACGTATTTGACTTATTGGATATACGAGTTGCGTTGAAAAAAACCCCAATAAACATAAAACATCAGTAACATAACGTCGATGTTTAATGTCCGACGCAGCAATGTATATGTTATATAATACGCGTGTTATGTAACATATACATTACTGTGCCGGACATTAAACATCGATGTTATGTTACCGATACGTCGTGTTTACCCTGGGAAATGTTACAAATGTTACCTTTCTGTGACTAACCAAGTACAAGGTAAAAGTATCAAATGACACGCAATCTAACTCTGGACACTCTTGTTGTTTTCGTCTTTAAATACGAATATACACCGAGGACAAGATTTCATCAAATTTAATAAATCTTATTGCATCGAAGCAAATTTCATCATCGGCATGCTGTAAAGAAACTAATGTTTCGACTAATAAGTACGATTGTTGGACTTTTCAACGAATATGTATCTTGATCTTAAATAAATTCGTTTGAAACGAAAGATAATTTTCTTACAAAGAAATTATTTGTTTCATTTTACGTATTTATTGTAACCAAATAATATTTTCTTTAATTGAAAGATATCATTTCAAATAATAGCGTTCTTTCTGTCAAATAACCGAGTTTCCTCGAATGGGACAATAAAATTTTTACTCCAACGAATAATATTTCGTACATGTTGCTGTCACGAAACAAATTTTAGTCAGATAAACAGAAAAATCTAACGAAACCTTTTTCTGAGTGTACAAACTTTCAACATGGAACATATATACATATATTGAATATATACAAATATTTTATGTTTAAAGATTAATATATTCATATTTAAAGATCAAAACTCTAAAAATGTCCACAGATCAGGCACGTGTTCAGACATTGGTACTTTTACTTCATTCACGTTCAGCTAAATTCCGGCCGAGGAGCCCCTAGAGCACACTTCGTCCGACAGACGTCCTTAGGACGTAGGGATGTAGGACGTCCCGTGGACGTCTTTAGGACGTTACCCCTGAAGGTCTGTGCTGTACGGGAGGTAAGGAGGTTTGTCTCATTTTCATCGGTAGGACGCGACGTCTAAGAATCGGCAAGCCGATCGCTTCGCACGCACCGGAACTCCGTGGTCTCGTTTCGTCAACTGGTCGGGAATCTTAATGACTATATTTATATCGTAAAGCATCCTGCAAGCTGTCACCCCGCAATCGCTCGTCGTTACGTCCCCTTGATCAGCCTCTCGCGACCATCAGCCGTGTATCAACTCATTAACGGTCGACGTTTCCGTCCTCTTCCGGGACTGAAAGTTATCTGACTCGAAAAACGTAAAATTATGAGGAGTGTAACTCAATGATCCTGAATGTCAATGAATCGATTTCCCGCCGCACGGTGACGGCGATCATGGGTGGACGAGCCGTTCGCTTCAAGCCTAATATACATCGAGTATTAGGTTTACAAAACAGACGCCCTACCTCGTCGTAGGGTTTCAAGGGTCGGACCGGTGGTTTCACGGTAGAGAGAGATATGGGGAAGTAAGGAAATCAGAGACGGGGGGTTCGGGCTGATACGTAGGGCCAGAGAGAGAAAGAGAGAGAGAGGGAGAGAGTGAGTGAGTGAGTGAGTGAGTGAGTGAGTGAGAGAAAGAGAGAGAGAGAGAGAGAGAGACTAGTTACTCCCGCAATTTGTGCCAGTCGGCTATCTGTCGTCGCGGTGAGCTGCACACCTCCTTCCAGTGGTTCACAGCGGAGCCTTGACACTTTGGTCCACCGAACTCGAGTCGGCCGATCACCTGCGAACAAACGCGAATAAACTAAGCCACGTTACGTGGTTCACTCTGTATATACACATATATTCACGGTAGAAAGTTTCGATATTCGTAAGTTAAAACCCAAAACAGGAATGTCCGGATTTAGGTGCGTGCTCGCGGGTATATCGGCTACTTTCACCTTACTCCGCGACGGGTCTCTGCGACCCTAAGCGATACAGTCTTATCCTCGAACGTTTCGCTCACCTCGTTCTTCGTAACTCTATCCCAATCCAGAAGCATGAACTCCAAGCTAACGTTGTTCAGCCCGTCCGCGCCGTTCGGTATGTCGAAGACGAAGGACTCATTGAACACCGGGCTGAGCGTACGTTTCTTCACGTGCGTCTTCTTCTTGGCGATGCGTTGCTGATTGTATAGAAGGTAAATCTTCACGTACGGATCGGCGAGCCCGGTCACGTCCATCTTCGGTAGGTTGCGCGCCTTCAACACCACCACCGTCAGCCGGCTGGTGACCGGTTGCCAGCACAGAGACACCAGCAACTCTCCTCTGCCTTGCGATTGTATCTGAAGAAGAACAGAGACGGGAAGTCGAACGAAACGACGTTTGCAATTACTTTATGCAACAATGAAAGCCACAATTACAAAGCGTTTCTCTGCTATATTATTACTAATTTTTCTTGCAAATTATTGCTAATATTTTTCGCAATTTTTTTATCATCCTTTATTCTTATCATTCTTATTTAATCTGGTATTGTTAATTCGTATGCATTTTCATACTAATGAAAATAATACCTCGCTGGAGAAATACTTCGCGGCGATACCGTTTTACGTTTCGCGCAAAATAATGCCAACTAGCACGTCAAGATGCACGGATCGCGTCGTGACGAGGGAAATGCCGCGTCAGAATCATTTCTAGGGTGCTCACCTTCAGACTCCTGGGGCATATTTTTCGACAGAGAGATATCTCTTGATTATCCGCGTCCTCCAGACCAGGCACCGATGATAGAGCGCACGTCAGTTCTCCGATGATGTCGTCGCGCGAGTATCTATCGAAACTCAGCACGATGAAGTGCAAGCTGATTTTCTGCAATTATCGTGTAAATCGTATTCTTCATTTCAGAGAGGGAGAGAGAGAGAGAGAGAGAGAGAGATTAGCTTTGCAATTCTTTAAATTAGAAACAGTCCTCGAGAAAAAGAGATGAAAAACGTATGATCTAGGCTTCTGAAATTTATTGCCATTCTCAAATTTATTGCCAGTACTAAAAATCTACAGTTTATGTTACGTATACTATAAATGTTCAGTACTGGCGGTGAATATCGGAACGCGACCCTACCTGAAGCTGGCTCTGCGATATGCCGAAGAACGTGAAATCTTCGTCGTACACCGGGTCCCTCGTATTTCTGAGCACTCTGGTCTTCACGTGATGCTGCTTATCGGGCAGCAACTGCAGCTTCACGTAAGGATCGCTGGTGGCATTCTGCTGGCCCCTGGCAGGCAGCCCCTTGCATTTCACCACCGTGACGGCGAGCGCGTTTTGCTCGCTGCGGTATCGCAGCTTGAAGACGAGCTGGCCCAGGTTGTCCTTGTCGTTTTCGGCTGTTTGGCTCTTCTCGCGCTCTACCTTCTCGTTGTTCTCCAGCTCGGCTTTGTCGCGCTCGTTTTCTATGCTCACGGCAACTTCGACCGGCGGCGTTTGCACAGGTGTACCTGTCGTCGTCGTGGGAACAGTCGTCCGGTAGAATTAACAATAGAGGATCAACAAACGCAGCGAGCTACTGGCCTTAACGCGCAAACATCATCGGAACATTAGTCGCAATTTCATCAATTTTTCCTCCTTCCCTTCTTATTCTTCCGAGGAGAAGAGAACGGAGAAGGAAATACGAAGGAACGCGGAAAGAATCTTCCAGTAGCGTTTCTGCGCGGAGAAAACAAATGTTGCAGATGTTGGTCAACATAGCGAGAAACAATTTGTTTAGACAGCGAAAGATTCGTTTGGACAGCTGAAAGATTGGTTAGGAGTATTAATTGTCCATACATCCAGCAAATAGCAATTAACACTCCCAACAAATCTTTCCGCTGTCCGGACAAATTGTTTGCTGCCTAAACAAATTGTTTTTTGTCGTCACTATATTGACAAACATTTACTGTTCCAGCAGCATTTGTTTCCGTGCGAAAGCATATACAACCGATCGGCGAGGGGAAAAGGAAAGAGTGCAACAATTGCAGTGCAGTTAAACCAACGGGCCTAATTACGATTTGTCTACTAGATTGATCTTTTATCTGCTATCATCCGTCGCGTTACCTGCACTCTGCGGCGTTCGGGGTTGCGACGCCGGGTTCGAGGACTGCGATCCCGTCGGGCTCGGCGTTTGCCCGCCGGAGCCGGGAGGGCTCTTGGCCGGCCCCGTCGGCGACGGGCTCTTCTTCAGGTAATGGCTCGTGCTGCCGGGGCTCTTAACCGCCGTGGGCTTCCGGTGCGGCGGTCTGAACGCCAGGGATTTGTCGGAGCTCAGCTTGGTGTGCTCGCGACGCCGTCGGCAGAGCCACCAGGTCATCGCGACGGCGCAAAGTAGGAAAGCGGCGCCGATGCATAGCGTCACCAGCGTCGCCGTCGAGACTGAAATCACACACGCGCGTGTGCACTTTTTCAAGCTTTCCGTCGCAATTAGCTGGCACGCACGTAATTGCACGCGAACCCCTGCCGCGTCACGTGATATCGCCACGGGCGCGAGACGAGGGGATGTCGAGTATTTATTTATCCGGAGGATAAATATCCTAAAGGAGGAAGTTGAGAGCGACGGTACAGATGACGCATTCGCGAAAATGTCCACAGGTTAGCGTCCGAGGCGAAATAAAAAGAGGGAGAGAGAAAGAGGGAGGAGTTTCCCTCGTGCTCTCTGCATCCCCTCGATACGACGAGTCAGGGTTTTCCCCGTCTTCCTCGGCAATGTCGAGTCCCGAAAGCATCGCGTGACGACAACGAACACGTTGTCGTCAACAATCCGCGAGCTAATTACTGCTCAATACCATACGGACTCGCACAGCGTCGGCCTGCGTCGATATCGATAGACACGTACGATACGCTTCGCAGCGTTTTCCACGGAAACTGCGCGTCACGACGACGGTAACCCGTATGTTACCGTAAACGGATTGCGCGAGGGGCGTCTGCGATCAGTTACCGTCCTCGTTCCACAGGGCGAGAGAGATCGCCCCCTGAGGGCCGACGGAGGGTCGCGAAACGAGCGATCTTCCAGGGGGTCTTGTGATCGAGAGGTAACAGCTGTCCGTCCTCCATTCCGAGCGGTACCATTGCGTTGCGCCGCGGCCGACGCGGTCGCTTGGACGATCCCGGACGTGAGGGATCGTCGACGGGTTTCCCGAATGGCGGAAGGGGCCACCAGGTGGAGGAAGGTCGCGCAACGGCGCGCGTTACGTTTCCGGGGTCGCCACCAGAAGCGAAGAAGGTACTCACCGGGCTCGACGGGTCGAATCAGAGGTCCACCTTCCGTCACTCCGCTGACCATCTTCAGCTACTGCTGTTGCCGCTGCTGCTGTTGCTGTTCGCTGTCGCTGAAAGGACGGCTTTATCCGCGTAAGTCTGTCGGTCACGAAGCACCGGAGGAATATTTACGGGCGGCGTGCGGCCCGTCGTCCGCGGCACTCTACGCCGTCTACGTCTACGTCGGGCGAAACGCGCGCGCGGATCAATAGCCCGAGAAGCGGAGCTTGCGCGGAGAGGATGACGCCGCCACCGCCGCCGCCGCCACCGTCGCGAGGAAGGCACCGATGACGACGACGAGAGGGAATACGATAGCCCGCGAGATGAGATAGGGTGGTCCCGCGGGTGATCCCCGCTGCTGCGCTCACGCTTACGTACGTACGTACGTACGTAGGTGTGCGCGCGCGCGACTGCAATTTTTCCGAAAACCCGGGGAAATGAGAATTTCTCGACGACGATCGAGCGTAAGGGGGTGTCGGCGGACTTTGCCGGAATTTCCTAGAATATTCGAGCGGTTCGGAAATACTTGGAAAATAGCGGGAACTTAACGATCCCCGCTGGTATCCTCGCCGAGAGTAATCGTCCTGGTAACGCTGGTTGACGTACTTGCGGGCGAATCGATTCGACTCGCGGTCGGACCGCGGCAGAGATGAAGATACACAGGTAAGCTAGACAACGAAAAATGGCACAAACGGGATGAAAAGGGTTACACTTGGAGCCGACTTTGTACTTCGTTATTTTTAGCTGACCTTTTCTCCGCAGATGTGATGTTCGAATGCACGTGTGTGTACATGTGTGAATTTATCGATATATTTTTCGACAGATAATTTCAAGCGGCTGGGTGAGAATTCATTGATTATGCAAATTGTCCGGTCTCTACAGTGGTTTATATAACACGCTGTTGTTAGTAATAATAATAATAATAATAACAGATGAATGTTTCATTGGCATCTTGGGGCGATTATCAATTGATGTTCGCTTCTAGAGAAAAAGGTTTCTTTACATTTAGTGTTTCTATTTATTTCACTAAAATTCGTTTCATGGAAACAACGTGTGCGAAATATTATTTGCTCGAGTACAAATTCTATTGTCTCAATCAAGAGAACTCTGTTATTTAACAGGAAGAACGCTATATTACTTGAAGTGATATCTTTTAACCAAACAACATATTATTTGATTGCAATAAATATGTAAAACGAAACAAATAATTTCCTTATAAGAACATTATCTTTCGTTTCAAACGAAATTTTTTTATTACATATTCGTTGAAAAGTCTAACAGTCGTACTTATTAATCGAAACATTAATTTTTCTTGGAGCATGCCGATGACGAAATTTGTTTGGATGCAATAAGATTGATTAAATCTGAAGAAATCCTTTTCTCAATGCAGTTCACGAAATTTTCTACATTGAACATAAGCCTTGAAGTAACACGACACCGGTGGCGTTGGGTGTTTCTTTTAATGCGATACGAATCGCACCGTGTAAGGTAACGCTAATACGTAGTTTCATGTTGCATTAGTAAATCGATATGGAAAAGGGTTTACTGCCGGCATACACGTTTCTTGGGTGAAACCACGAAGAAACGTTAGATGAGCACGAGCGGGCATAATTGCACACACGCTAGAGCTTTGTTTTGAATTATCGATCAATGAACGCTGAAGCGGGTATTAAAATGGAGGAATTACGGCTGGGTTTTGTCTATGATTCACCCGCAACGAGGACACTGACATACCTACTTTTGCAACTCACTTTACGAACTACCACGTAGCTCGTAGAACAATGAAATGATCGGGATCAGCGTCGTCCATAATGAAGATGAGGGAAAAAATAAGAAGAGGAATGAGAGAGAACGACGGTCAATATAATTCACATACTGGGTATCCGAAAATCTTCGGTGTATCCCTGATGTGCAGAATGAGTTAATTTGAACAGGAAAATTATGTGTCACTTTGACAAATTCGCAATTCACAGTTAATGAAAAGTTAATTAATCAATCTGAAGAATGAAGCGCACCGGAAGCGACAGGCCAGGATCCGTAGGCATATGCGAAGAAAAATGGCTCCTAGTTTATGAGAACGATTAAAATATAAAATAAGTAGTTTACTTTTTAGGATCTTCTAGCAACGATGAGAATCAACTGCCGCCCTCTGCTCGCTTCGTTACCTCGCCCATAGCTGCCAAATCGTGGTACGCGGGGTACCACATGCAGCAGCTGATTCAGCACAGTTTACAGAGTCCGACCTACTGTTTCCCATGCATCCATTCGCGCTCAGATCGGTCAATTACACAGTAAAATATTTTGCGTAAATAACGGTGAAATTCTTGTATCACTTTAACACGGGAATATGCCAAAAAATACACAAATATATGTTAATTAACGTATACACCTTGTTAAAGTGATGCAAAAATGTCAGTAGACTGTTACTTAAGACTTTTCACCGTACAACTTCTCACAGATCATTTCGAATGTTGCAAAATGCGACTTTCCCGTCCAGTTTCGCCCGTTCCACCTGGTGCATCGGCAATTTCCGAGCACCCCGTGAAAAAGGCTCGTTGAATTATTCCCAGACGGGGGTTGTTGAGAGCGTCATTCCCACGACCGTCGTTTATCATCGCCGCCGGCAAGTTCGAGGCCGGCGACATTACGAGGCGTATGTGCGAAATGCGGCTTAACTTTAAATTTCAACGAACCGTGTGAACTTTACGGCCGGCCGAATTGCGCCGGGCCGCGACATCCGGCGGCCGCACACGGACGTGACGTCGCGTCCTCGCCACGGCACGTTCGCGTTTTAGGTGCCGCTTCGAGAACGACGTCGTGTGAGCGCGTACCTCGAGTAAATTTCAATGAGATACGACGGACGTGTGCGCGTCGTTCCCGCGAATTCTCATTCACCGTTCATTAGCGCGCGATCCGCCGACTTTGCAAGTCTTGACGAGTTTTTTATCACGATCGATTCGCCGGCCGATTAGATATAGATCGGGTTGTCCCAGCCCTCTCCCAGTGCCGACGCGAGCGGTCGCGCCGTCGGTGACGTCGATCCGGCGATTTTTTCCTCTCTCCCGGTCGTCAACGGGGATCAATCCGGGATACGATGCACCGAGTCGACCGGACGGGAGAGTCGCGCCGCGATTCTTCGAAATTCCGGGGAGCCCGCGGAGTGCCTGCGCGTGCGAGCTCGCGGACGGCCCTGGCCGCTTCCACGACGACACGTCATTCGCCGTCTGCGCGAATCGGATGGTACTATGGTACTAACGTCGCGTGCACCAGGCACTGTGCGTGTCCTCGTTCGCCGTTCGCCGGCTTTCACGAGCGGCTCGATATAGCGCGCGAGCGACTCGCTCGGATCGCTCGACGCGGAAGCCCGGTGACGACGTAGGACGCAAACGTCAGCAGCCGTCGCTGTCACTGGGATCCCCGAATGGAGTGATCGAGGAAGCGGCATAAGTCGTCGTCGTCGAGGAGATCACGGACGCGGTAAACGAGGTAAACAGACATTCGACACGGGATTAACAACATGGGCCTCAAGGACTTCCGGATAGCCTTCGATAACCAGTGGAGCACGTACTACCCTGGGCAAACGGTGACGGGCAACATCTTCGTCGTTCTCGACAGCACGAAGAAAATTCGTGGTGAGTCTGACAATTACATGCGATTGCGATCATATACGCATTGCGTGACAGCGCGCGGAGAGGCGGCTCCGGCGAGAGTTTCTCGCGACTCGCTCGCTCTGAATCCTTCATTTTTCGTCCCCAATATTCCCCCGGAATTTCTCTCCGCCGCTTCTCCGTCAATCGATTCCCAGTCGCGTCTCTAGGAGGAGAAGGAAAAAGGGAAGATGGTAGAAACGTACCGCGGTACAACTCGCGCGTACAACGAAATGCACTCAGCGGCCGCAACAGCGCGAGCTTCTATCTTTTTCTACCGCTGTAACCGCGCGCGAGGGACGTTATAATTATAGAACTCGTTGCACTCGCGCACAAAGTCTCGCTACCTCCGTCGGTGTGGGACGTTTTATCTCCTCCCAGACATTGTTTCACGCCGCTGAAATAATACACGCCGGCGGTGTACGAAAGACACGCTTCTGAAAACGTTCCCATCGCGTCTCATTTGATGTTAACGAATGCGGACGGCCGATGACGCGAGATTAATAAAGCGAATTAATGAGGCGATCCCGCTCGGAGACGGCGATAAGAGCGACGATATAAACAGAATCACCGCTCGTGTAATTTCATCACAGGCGACGTCGAGCGATAAGAAAAATTGCAAATGACGAGTTAATCGAGCCGAATGAGAAAAAGCCGTGAGAAAATCGGTTTGCCGGTTACGTCAACGAGATAATTATCCCCCGGTAGATTTTCCCCGGCTTTTCATGTAACGCTTTGAAATGTTTTCCCCCCTACGCAGGTATAAGCGTGAAGGTAAAGGGCGAGGCGAACACCCAATGGTCGACCGGCGGACAACGGATGGACGAGAATGGAGAATATCGGGACGAAAGTCAGACCGTCACGGCGCACGAAGAGTATTTCGAAACGAAGTACTATTTGGTCGGATCCGCCTCGGGTAATGCTAGATTATTATCTGGCCTGCGTGTGGTCTTCTTCCGCTTAACGGCTTACCGAAAGGATTAATGGAGCGTGAAATCGCTCTTATTAAAAGTCAATAATGATCATCAGATAATTAAGGTTAAAAAAAGCGGAGAGATGCTGTGAATTTGTCAATTTCGTTGCATCGGAATCTCTCTTCCTCCCACGAGATCCCCCGGTCATTTTGCCGGTTATATCGGAGCGAATCTTCATTTTGTACGTACGTATTACAATGTGCGCTCTCTTCCCCCAGGTGGAGAGATTGAGATACAATCGGGTGAACACAAGTTTCCATTTACTTGTACCTTACCGCACAACTTGCCGAGCAGCTTCGAATCGGACTACGGATACGTCCGCTACACCGTCAAATCTACGCTGGATCGACCCTGGAAATTCGACCAAGATGTCAAGAGTCCTTTCACAGTCATCTCGCCTTTGGATTTGAACCAGGAGCCGAGAGCAACGGTTTGTATTAAAATCTGTTTGAAACGAGTTTAGATGAAACATGCTAAATCAGTATTTAAGGGGACGTGTGACCTTCTTCAGATAAGCATTGCCAAGTTCCTTTCCATTGCTAACTTTGCTGAGAGATAGTGTTAAAAAAATATCAAAACTACTTGACTACCAGGGAATACGAAGTCGATTATATTTCCAGGAGCCGGTGCAGGGAGAGATGAGCAAGACATTTTGTTGCTTGTGTTGCGGCACGCCGCCGTTGACCGTGAATTTTTCGCTTCCGGTACGAGGCTACGTGCCAGGACAGTCCATGCCGATAAAGATAAATGTAGAGAATTTGTCGGGCGTCGTCGTGAGCAGAGTCAAATTAATATTGGCTAAGGTACGTGACGTCAGTTTCACGATAGCAAGAGTTGATCACCTTGAAAAATTCAGTTTGGCTTCGGATTTACTTTGTTTGAAGGTAACCAAATTTCTAGTTATAAGAATAAAATTTGGCTCATGAGAATGAGAAAATTTGTCTCCTTCAACCGAAACACGTTTGGCTATCCATTGTAAGGTAGATCCGACCAAATTCATTTTTCGGTGTAATTGAAAGTAAAATTTTCCAACTTGAACTAAGTTCGAAGGGTGACACGTCAGATGTGTGCCTCGAGACAGAAACGGCCCGTCGACGCCGAAATATTCGGTCGAGAAGTAATAACGTATCGTAAAAAAAGTTTAGGTCGTGACCTTTCGTGCTACCAGGCCGCACTTGGACAGCAAAACGGAAGAGATCGTGGTGAGGGAGGTCAGTAAAGGACCGATCGAGGGCGGTGGGAGGGTCGATTACGAGCAACATCTGGACATTCCGCCCCTGCCGCCGTCGAACCTCGCCAATTGCGGCATTATCGATCTCGAGTATAATTTGAAGGTGGAAGCGTGCGTCGAAGGATGGTTAGTGCCCTTTTCGCCTCGCATTCGTGCACTTCGCTATCACTACTGACTTTTTTATCAAATCAAATTGATTCGCTGCACTTACGTTATTATTTGTGCGAATTACACCGATTATCACGACTTGTCCGCTTTACCTTAATTAATTACTTATTAGGTGTACAAATTAATTCGGTGCTTTTTTTTAATGAGATTCAAAGTTTATTTACAAAAAAGTTCAAGTACAAGTTTGACGTTCGAAATAATTTCCATTATTTTCTATGACTTTACTCCCTCTATCGGGCAGCTGATAAATGCCCTCGCGGGAAAAACTTGGCGGTTTTGACTCAGTAGTCATCAATGCTTTTTCGTACCTCGTCGATTTTTTAAAATGCTCGCGCCCGTTTTCGCGCAGTAAAATCACCTGCCTAGCTCCATTGCCGGTAAGAGATATTTTTACAAATTTTATAATGAGTCATAGTACCTTCGCCGAAAGCGGAACAAATCACTTCGATGGACTTAGCAGCATTTTTATTCAAGCGCAAGTGGAGTGTAAAAAAGATGCCGTGCCTCAGATGCTTCTTTTCGAACTATTAGGTTGGTGCATATGAAATGTCGGATTCTTAAGTGATTGTATAAAACTGTATATCTTTCTTCAAAAGCTGTTTATTCAATCAAAGTATGCTCCATTCGCTTCAATACACTTCTCCCAACGAGATTTTAAAGCGTAGATGCCTGTCTTAAAAAAATTTTGGTCTTTAGAATTAATAAACTCTGATATCGAGTTTTTTAGACTGTCTTCATTTTCATGGTGTTTGCCTCTTAAAAACAGCTCTAAATGCTTGAAAAAATGAAAATCGGTCGGCGAGAGATCCGGTGAATATGGTGGATGCTGCAAAACTTCATATTCCAGTTCGTTCAGTTTCGCAATTGTTTTGTGCGATGTGTGCGGCCGAGCGTTGTCATGGAGCAGTAGCGGGCCATGCCGATTCACAAGCGATGGGAGTACAATTTGGTGTCTCAATATCGTTGTATGGTCAACTTTCATCCTGATAGCAAGTTCCCTCGTGGATACGGCTGGATCCGCTTCCACTAGAGCCTTCAGGTCATCATTATTCACAGACGTTTTGGGTCTTCCGCGCGGCTCATTTTGCAGTGAAAAATCGCCAGTCCGAAATTTTTCGAACCAACGCTGCACTTTCCGATTGTTAACCGTATTCTCCCCAAACGCTTGGTTTATGTTGCGTGCAGCTTTTGCAGCACTATTACCAAGTTTGTACTCATATAAGAAAATGACGCGAATGTCGGCAGAATTCATATCGGTAATAAACTCAAAAGAAATAAAAAAGGGAAGACCTTCGAGAAAACCTATTTTGTTGAAATGAGTCTCTGGCAATGGACAATACGAGTATGAATGAGGTTATGCCAAATACAAAAGTATAACGAAAACAGGGAGGAAAACGTCCGCATGTAAAGAGAATGCGACATTTCATACGCACCAACCTAATACATCGTGATAATTATTATTTTTACTGAGATTATATCGGCAAGTCAAGTATTATAGCGTTTCTTAAAGCTTAAGGTTGGCATTTTCAAAAATCACTATAGGACGGGGGAACAATTTAAATTTGAACCAGAGTTACAGGACATTAAATGCAAAGGCACCGAATTAATTTGTACACCCAATAATTAATTATTTAAATTTTCATTTGTTTGAGGTATATATTATATATATATATTCTCCAACTTCGCCGTACATTCGTGTACTTTCGTAGGTATCATCGGAACCTATCTGAAAATACGCTTATCTTTGTGGGCACGGTTCCGCTGGCCGTTTATCATGCCCCGAGCGCTCCACCTGCCGCTGATACGGATTATCCAACGAAGCCGCCTGAAGCCGGTTTCGTCATACCTTCGGCGAATAATGCGATGCCTCCGCTACCGGAATCTCAACTATATCCGAACTTACGTAAGTACCGACACGACACACACAGTGCCGTACTCTCGTGCGTAGGTAGCCCTAAGTTGTAACACTTTTGCTATTTTTAACCGTTTTTTCAGCGAAGAACTATCACACTTCTTTATCGATTGTTATTCGAAACCACTCTAGCCGGTATTCATAGTCGGATCTTATATACATACACTGAAAAAATTACTACGTTCAAGTAAATATTTGTTAAAGAATATTGGAGTGGTTTATTTTATTTGAATTAAATAAATATTACTTGAAGAATACTGAAAGAAAAACAATTTTTTTTTCTATTTTTTTTTTGGTGTATAAGACTGTCTTAAATTCATCTTCAGATATGGCTCATTTCAATGGTCACGAAACATCTGAAGATGAACTTAAGACGGTCTTAAATATAAGATCCAACTATGAATACGGGTCCTTGTTTTCAAAAGTACCTTTCTCCCCTCATTTCAAACATCGACAACATTTTTCAAATTTGAACGTCTGTGTTTACGGAACTTATTTTCCAGATAATAAAAGTTCATAAAATTAGAGACATTTTTTACAACTCATAATAGTAATTTTACTTTGTCTTTCAGCTCCGCCATCCTTCGAGGAGTCGATTCAAGGCGCCAGGAATCTTCGCGAACGCGGGGAATCGGAATACGTCTACGGCCTAGATAATCGTTTCGCACCGAAATACCCAGTTTACAATTTTGCACCCGCACAGTAATGAGTGAGAGAAAAAGAGAGAGAAGGAGAGAAATCGCTGTTTTGAGGTTATTTTTGATAAAAATGATTGAAGCGCGCTCGTTCTATAAAATTTCCTATAAAATGGCTACATTATATTTATCGTTCTATAAAATTGTCGATAAAGTCTCGAAAGAAGTGCAAAGTAATTCGTGAAGTAGCCGCATTCAGTCTGCAAATAGCCAGTCCTAATCAGTGCTTAAGCGACGTGTGTGATTTAAAGCGCACAATTTTTAGCAGGTAGAATCATACGAATAACGCCTTTTTTAACTGGCATTTATATTTTTTTACGCGTAATGAGATTACGAGAGAGAGAGAGAGAGAGAGAGAAGGAGAGAGAGAGAGAGCAACGAATGAGAATCAAATTTTCGTGTCTTATGGTACGATATTACTCACATTAGAAATATATACAATTAAATATACACGCAGTATGCAAGAAGTGATACGAGTAAGTATATCGTATCATGAGGCAAATACTTGAGCTCGGTGATCATCGCATTGACAAATTTGTAAGCGCCCGATTTCCCGATGCAACGCTACTTGTAAGCGCATTGTACTCAAGTATCGCTCTGTGTAGTCATAAGCGGAAAATACATTTCTAAAATTTTAAAATAACGAAGAGAACGAATTTTATTATGGCCGGCGATTCCCTTGCGACGACGAAGGGCGTTCTTTACTTCGTACGCACATGTGAGAAAACTTGATACCGACGTATTAATAATATTGCCTCAGATTAGCGGCTATTGCATATATATATATATATATATATATATATATATATATATATATATGCGCGTGGAAGGATCGTGTATTCAATAAGTTTCGCAAACACGCGCTCCGATTGCGCGTCGATAACCTCGACGGGACCACGAATGTAAATTCATATAACTGCGACGTATCGCACACAACTGTTACACTTGTTAATATGTTGCACCTGAAAAATTAACGATGCACGCTGTTTTTTTCTCGTGTAAGTCCCGCGGAGATAACGATTCCGCCTCGAGGTTATCGGGATCGAGTGCATACGGTACGTCGCATTTATCTCTCGTATCTCGACACGGCACGTGACTCGATTTCGTGCGAGGCACGTCTCTACTTTTCCCTCATCGCGTCACGCGCGACATTATCTTAATCATAGAACATAGATCTTCGCGCACGTGGCCTGTGTGATAATAAAATCTCAAGGTATTTAAAGGACGTTGATGAATCCGGCCGTATAAACTTCGTTAGGCGAAGGGTGTGTCGGTGTTAATTAAGTCGGCGAGATCGGAGATCGCACTCCGATGAATCTTCAAACGGGGTCTTCATATTCGCGGATCGAAATATATAGAGACTAGATCTAGGATATTCTGTATATATTTTAAACTATTATCTCACATACATGCACACACACACACACACACACACATACACTCAGATATTTTTTCGTGTTAAAGTTCCTCGAAGCATTCACCTCTTGCGGCCGGCGTCCTTCTTCAATCGTCAATCAACGCTCGTTTTAAGTGCGAAGGTTAATTTCGATTTATCGATTGGACGTAAGAGTCTGTGTTAACGCCACTGTGTTCGACTTTAACCGGACGTAGAGCACGGGCGACGGGATGAATATTTATACGTAATTAATCTTCGACTGGAAGTGCACGGTCGCGTGGCTTAACCGTGAAGCGGATGTAACCTGTTTGTACAGCTATTTTTGCGAGTTCGCCGAAAAGCAACGTATCACGTGAAGTATCTCGTGTCACGTAACGTCGCGTCCCTGGCCGCGTCGTCTGATATCCGTGTGTAAAGAAAGACGAGAAAAACTTGGATACTTCACGACGTGGTACAGGCGATGCGGAAAGTCGGCGATACGACGAGTCATTCGGGCCAGGCAGTTTCTTTCCCGAACAACTCCTGGCGGGGGGGGGNGGGGGGGGGGGGGAAGAAACGGGGCAGCTTGCCGGGTGGAAAAGTTGGGAGATCGCGCGAAATCCTGCACTGTCCGTGAAATCCCGGCGATGTGCTGTTACGGGTCGGTCAGCCGTGCACTCGGGAAATATACGCGCAAAGCCTGATCGATGATGTTAGCAGCGCGGTATCACTGGACTCGGTCTCGCGGCCTTGGCGGCCGCGAAATGAAATATTTGTGAGCGCGGCCGGTGATCTAACTTTTCGCGGATGCTCAATCAGCGGAAGTCGGCTCCGATTGCATTCGCGTGCAATCCGCGATCGAAGGAATCACATACTTGCACACGCAATCGTCATCGATAATGATCCCTTTGCGTTTTGCGACACGAACGTCGAGCGACGAGTGTGTGGCGCGTGTGTGCGTCCATGTGTGTGCGCGCATTCATGTAACGATTCTTTTACATCATTTATGGCTCCCGGGCTACTTCGTTCGCGACGGACGAATTGTGATCGCGCTCCTGATTGCACATTTATTTTTACCGCCGGCCGCGATATTTATGCGTATTATCGCCACCGAGGGAGACGATAATATTGCATACGTCGAGCGCGCCTCGTACTCGCTTACGCCGTCAATTACGTAAGCGAGCGATACAGCGAGGCACCGGCGTAGACCTTCCTACGACGAGCCGCCGTTCCACGAATCCGCTAACCGCCACGGAATATCTAGAGGAATTTCGACATGCTAATACCGTCTGTCCTCGCGATAAAGTAAAGTAAAGTAAGTCGACGCGCGGCGAAATAAAAGTCCGCGTTTCTCTCGCCGCCTGCTTCGCCTCCCAACGAGCGAGCTGATCGGGGCCTTCCAACTCGGATCTATACCTGAGAAAAGAAAAAAAAAACCGGGGGATTATGTAACCCGCGCGTTAAATCGAAATTGGCTGAATCCTGACGGGGGGGG
>NW_014555863.1:1231094-1243698 GCF_001313825.1 Dinoponera quadriceps
ACGACGCCGTCATCCATCACCGGCCGGTTTCGCGTTGCGCGTCCAATTTCGCCTCCCTTCCGATACCTTGACTGACGTGAGTCGTAATAGACCTAACAGGATTTTGCGTTTAAAGCGCTCAGGATCATTTTATCATCCGCCCAACGGAGAGATGCACGTGGGGCGGCTCAGAAAGAAATTCGCGAGCGAGTCGCGGGTTCCTCGGCGTCCGCCGTGGTGACTCGCGATGGACGATGCGTTTCCTCCCCCCTCCCGGCGAATTTTCCGAACGAGGCGTTCTCGAGCGAACGACGGTCGAGCCAGGCGACGCTTCTCTCTGGGCGCTGCCAATCAAGGTTGTGACATAGAAGAAAACTTTAGTTCCAAAGTGCCGAGGTCGTCCCGGCGGCGGACTGCTGCGCGTCTCTCTCCTCTCCGTCTCTGCGACGTTTCGACCTCGTCGACGATCGATAATTCAAGCCGTATCGATAAGGAACGGAAACGTCGCGCGCGCGCGTCGCGAATGCAACGCGCGCGCGGCGTGACGTCACGCTCCTCCGCCGCTTCGCGGTGTCCTCGTAATAAGCGAACGGCGCGTCACGGCCGGTCTATAATCAACGCGCCGTACGCCAGTTTATAGCGAGGAGACTCGGCGCGAGGTGGTATACACGCCCGATAGCAACCTCTAGTGCGAAGGTTGGCGTTTTAAACCGGCCCGCCCGGGCATGATCCAGCGCGGAACCACCTGCAAGTTGGCCAGCCTGCCTCACCACGTAGATTCGGCGTGACCCTCGCCGGGGCTCGAAAACGCCGTATACGTCCCTGACGCCGTGTACGTGGCTCTGCCGTTCGCTCTCACAGACGACTCTGTGTGTGTGTGTGTGTGTGCGTGTGTGTATGTGTGTGTATGTGTGTGCGAGTTTAACTTTCTCCCGTGATATTTCTCTACGCGATTATTGATTATTTCTCACGAAATTTTATCCTACACTCTCGGTCTCGTCGTTCGCGAGTCGTAGAAACCCAATCGTTCATTCCCGTCGGGTCCTTCGACGAGACCGGCGAAGTCCCGGGAGCGAGGAATCGTTGTGGAAGGACGAGGCGAGAAAAAGGGCGAGAGGAAGGGGGAGTCGCAGGGTCTCCGTTGACGAATGAATCCGGTATACGTCGGATGCTCGGTGGTCGAAGCCCCCGTTCACGCGACACCCCTTAGCCGTGGGCTGCGTGCCGGCACGTGCGCGGTGCGCCGAGGCGCGCGTGCTACACCTCCTGTCAGACTCGCTCGTCCGCCGCGCCGCAGGACGACTACCCTCCGGGGCCGTGGAAAACAGTGGAAAAGCCGGAGTCGGTGCCGTCGCGTTCTCCGTGACCGCGCGGCAGTCAGCATCAGCCAGCAGCACCGCTCTCTCTCCTCGAGCGCCGTCGGAGGACGAGCCTCTGCGGAGGGATCGCGCGCTCACGCGGAAGGAAGTCGCGAAGGGCGGCGCACACGTGTGCACGTGAGCAAGGGAAAACGAGAGACCGTCCTGGGGAAGCAGCAGGGAGACAACCGCCGCTCTCTCTCTCTCTCTCTCTCTCTCTCTTTCTCTCTCTCTCTCTCTCTCTCTCTCGATTTTTCACTCTCCTCCGAAGTCCCAAAGAGATTCGCGGCCACGTGTCGTACGGACGAGCGGCACGTGTCGTTCTGCACGCGCGATTAACACGCACGAGGTCGCGCTAGCTATCGGCGCGTCGTAGACGTCGGAGACGCGTGCGGAGTCCACGCAGCGGAGCCGTCGACGACGCTCGCTCGCTCGCTCGCGAGGACGGCCGGAATCGATGCGGCGAGTCGGGAGCGCCGAGCAGTCAGCACGCGACAGCATCGTCTGCTCGAGTCCTGCGACGTGCCGCCGTGCTTGAGAGACGACGGCGCCGAGGGGAGCGCTCTCGCCATCCGCCAGGACCAAAGACGTCTCCTGGAGCGCTCGAGCCGGGACCATCGCGGTTCCTCTTGCAACAGGTACGGACACGACACGGACGACGGTGCTCGTCTCCGGTGACCGGCGTCTCGCGAGATTAGCGGCGACGATCAGCGGGGATCCGTTACTCGAGTGCGGCGGGTTCGATTGATCCGCGAGGCGACCCGTCCGACGACGAGCCGTCTTCTAGGGACCCGAAGTCTCTCCGACGGGGTCGCGTCCGAAGATCGATCTCGCGTGCATCCGGTCGTAAGTGTCGGCTTCGCGACGATGGGGAAACGGCCGACGATCGAGCGTAAAAGCTGCAGTCGTCGCTTCGGCTGGCCGTAGTGCTGCGTTCCTCTGGGGATCCACAGAGCGCGAAGGTTCGAGGAAAAGCGCGAAAGTCGGCCGCGATATCGCTTCCCGAAGTCTCGCGCTTAGAGGGTAAAAATACTTACGTCGCTCCTGCGCGCGCGAATAACCGATGTTACGATTCTCTCTCTCTCTCTCTCTCTCAGAAACTCGTCTTCGAGGAAGCTTTGTTCCTTCCTTTTTTCGCAGCTTCTGAGAAAGCCTCCGGAGAAGCTTCTCCCAGTCTTCTACCCAGCGAGAGAGACAGATGATCGTCTGATAGGGGAGACGCGGAGTGCACGTGCACTCTGAAAGCGCGAAGATCGCCCCAGATAATTCGCGTTCGCACCCCATCGCGCATTCTAATCTCTAATTGATATATGTATACACGTAGAGGCACACGTACACGCCCGCGTGTGATTACAACGCTTTACCGAAACGGCATGACGAAACCGTTTTTCCTCGTGACTCACGCGACGGTGCGACCGGGTGAGTCGTTCGCGAAAAGAATCCTGCCGTGAGAAACGTCTCGCCTCTCGTTGCAGCTCTCGTTACCTCGCCGTTTGAAAAGATAATTAACATCGAATAATCCTCCCGAGGGGGAGGAGTTCCACGGCGATCGCGTCAGACGATGAGTGATTCACGTCCCACGATAAGACTGTCGCTCTTCTTGCTTTTCGAATTACCCCGATTATCGCTGTCGGGGGAGTTTCCCGCGCGGAATAATCGCCCCGGGGTGATGCATCAGCCGCGAAAATTCGGCGCAGCAACTCGTCTCTCCGCAACTCGCACGAAAAGCGCGCGTGTTATTTCAGAGGAATCGCTCGGTATCTTTGCGCCGATCGTATTCGTGTAGCGTCTTGACGTCGGGCTTGTTGCTGCTAATTTCGCGTCGACGACTGTGTGTGTGTGTATGTGTGTGTTTGCGAAGCGGAAGGGAAACACCGCGAAACTGACACCGCGCTCTCTCGGGGAACAATATCGCTCGCTCGCCATCGCGCGAGCAACTTGTCCGCGAACTCGCTTGTTCACTCGCTCTCGCGTTATTTACCCTTCGCAATGAGCGCACGTAGCGAGCGACGTTCATTTGCCAACGCTGTCGCCGGTTTGCTTTGTGCGCCTTAATAATATTCGCTAATTACACATCGACCCCCCCCCCCTCTCCCGTTGAACGCTCGCATCGCTTTCCGATCGCGACCACGGATGATCGATCGTGTTAATCACACCGGAACTTCCTGCTTTGTCCCGCCAGCTCCGTTCGTCGACGTGTCGAGTCTTATTGTTGAAAGAAACAAGAAGCAGCGCACACGTTTTCTTTTCGTTACGAGATAACGAAGCGGCTGCACCACTCGTGGACCCACTCGCTCATCCACTCGTCGTTTCGTCTCTCCGTCCACCTCCTTTGTCGTTGTTGACGAGACACCAAGCCGCAGGTAGCCCACTTTTGTCGCGTTGTCCCGAAGCCGGAGTCGTTTTTTCGCGACAAAGAGCCCGCGAAGGGAAGGACGGTAATTACATGTTATTCTTCTTGACATCGCGCGCGCGCTCTCAGAGAGGGAGAGAGACGCGTGACAACGAACGCCAGCAGGCGAGCTTTCACGGCTTACATTAATGATGACTTTTAACTACGTCAACGGTGTGAAAAAAATCGAAAGCCCTTTCGGCGAACTTTTCGCGACTCGTTCGTCGACACATGCGATAGCGAAATGCGGAATATGCAATTCGCGCGCGGAACTCGCATTTGTTGAAATCTCCATGTGAAATTAGCCCGAACGGAACATACAGAGCGACGGAAGGACGTTCTCTCGTGTCTCGGACGAGAGATCGGAGGGAGATTAGCATGATAATCGGCTCGTCAAGCATCGATGTACGGCGACATAATGTCGTCATGGGTCACCGAAAAATATCGCGAGCGCACGCGAGCGAACGAGAAAGGGCAGAGTGTCACGCGATATTGTACGTCGCCGAAGATAAGTACGTATGCGCGCGATGTGCCGCATTGATTCTTAAATATCAATTTTCAACGGCCGATTTCAAGGCGCTCCGGCCGGCCACACCTTCACCACCGTGAGTGCCTGGTGTAAAAAGGGTGAATGTATACCGAATGAGGTCGCTGCGCGGGGGTTGCCGGAGTCCGCGTACAATTTTATATCGGCCCTACCTTCGCGCGAGCGGAAGAGCGTTTTTCGAAATCGAGCGGATCTCACGGGGGGCCATTTTCCGTCGGAACGTCGCGAGAACAACGTGTTATTTGTTTCAAGCTTATCTCTGAATTGCGTTCCACCGACGATATTGTCCGCGAGACTTTTTTCTCCTTACTTTCTGCGCTCGCGTTCGAGAATTGAAGGGGTGCGAGTATTTCACTCCGACGACGAAGTCCTCTGATTTTTCTTCTTTCTTTTTTTTTTTTTAATGACATTCTCTCGAATTCCTTCTCTCCGTCGTTCTCAAATTGTTAGTACAGTTAATCACCGCGGCCTCGTACGTCTGGTTTCTATTTGCGTAGAAATTTCAAAGGTCGCACGCACTCGACTTGGATGTCACGGTCTACTCGCCGACGTTCGAGCACATCCTTACGGCCGCGCTATACCATCTCGAGCCTCAATATCGTCGCGTCCTACAAGTCGTTTCATCCACTTTCGTCGAATTACGAGGAAAAGAAAAGCTCAGCGATGTTTCGAGTGACACGATGATTAATGTACCTTCGATAAATGATGCCGGCCGGCGGTGTCGGAGCGGAAAAGACGCGTCTGTGTACTCGAAACGGCAATTTGGCCGGGTTTATCGCGCGAGCAAAAGGCGCCCGCGCGACGACGCCGGGTGAAAGTGTCGAGGGAAAGGTCGGAGGGACCTTTAATCGCTGACTAACACAGTTAAATCCGGAACGTCGCGAGAAGGGGATGGCCGTTTCGCTTGTGCATCTTCAGGCGTCAGCCTGAAGCAATATCCGCACCTCGACTCAATACGAGAGAGGAAAGAACTTTCAGAGAAAGTACCGCTGCCGCCGGGAGTCTCCGACGGCAAATTCAAAGAGACAGTCGGTAAGGTAATCGAAGGTTATCCGAATCGGACGAACAAATAGAAGCCCTCTGAGGAAGACAAACGCTCGCGGTAATAAATATTCATCGGAGCAATTCGCCCGGGATTTGATACGTATTGTATGATCTGTAAATAGCACAATGCGTATTTGTTACGAGCATTAACGTTTCTCGTCGATTCTGCCTCCCCTCCCCTCCCACCGGGAACGACGACTGCTTGCGAGTCTCTTTAACCCGACTTCTTCTGTATTGAACGCCGGTATTAAAAGCGAGAGAAATGTTTTTTTTTTTCCGGTTTTAATTCGGGATCGATTTTTCGCCGGTTAAAACATCCGGGATTCAACAACTTTCGAGAACGTCAAGGTACACAGTCGGATTAGCGAAGTTCCTTCGAGTGACGAGTGCTATAGGCGACAAGTTTTACGCAGCTCGTATGTCGCAACAACGGATCAATTCGCGGATTAAAAATTAAACTCTGTGTGTGCCGAACTATCAGAGGCGGTTTCTCCGTTCCGCAAAAAGCAGAAATACATTCGCGCCGAGTCGATATCGATTCGACGATGCTTTTCACGAGTTACGTTCGCAAAAATATTTTTCGGCGTGTCGTTGGAGTTCTATTTAAAACACGCGAGTGCTTTTAATACGATGCCCTTCAAAGATACCGCCCGTCCGCCAGACGAATTTTAATCAACGATTACGAACGCCGTACGGCCCGCGCGCGCGCGCGCGCGATCGTTACGCCGGCTGCTCATCTCACACGAGGCTTGCTTCTTTTTTTCCCTTTGCAAGATTAAATTGAATCTTCCGAGGTGATGTGTGGTAAAGCTTGCGCCATTAGATCTCCATTTTAACACGTTGAAGGTAAGGTGAGGTCAGATTGACCCCACGACGCCGTTTACTTTCACAGCGTGCACACGTTATTTCTCTTCTTAAGAAGCGTTTCACATTATTACCTACTTCCTCTAACCATTTTCTACATTTAAAAATAACACGAAAAATCAGCGGGTCGGATTCGACCTTACTTTGCTGTTAGAGAGCTAACGAGGGTTAACGGTGAAAGATAACGCGATTCGGAGAATCGAACAGCGCGTAAGAAACGACGGCGAATTAAAGTGTCCGACTTGCGCGAGCCGAATAATAATCTCCGAGGAAACGAGGGTGACGTGAAAGCGGGCAGAAGTTAGTTAATGGAAATGAGAATTTGTTTCGTCAACGCCGTCATACGGTACATTCGGTAAAGTCTCGCAATCATCTAATAGCGCAATGAATTTTCATTTCCAATTTAGGGCTGGCGTTTCCTCCGCGCGATCGCGGCCGACACGTTTCACGGCTTGCGAGGAACGATATCGTAGCCTCGTCTCGCGATACTCTTCGCGCTCACCTTCGTGCCTCCTCCTTCAACGAAATCGTCGTACGTGAGCGGACGATGAATTATTAATCTCGTGCACACACACACACACACACGCGCGCTACTTTTTTGTGATAAATATAGGTAGAAGAGGGGTATGACCCCGGGATTAGGGCTTACGACGAGGCTGCCGTATCCAGAATTTCTCCGAAGGCACTTTGATAAATAACCCTCGTTTGAGCGGATAAAAAGAAACCGCGCGAACGTACGTCCGCCGAAAGTGATTTATGTAAGCGGTAAGTCTCGCGTCAACCTCCCGTAAACTTTCGATTAACCGGACAATAAAGAGCCGCCTGTAAGGTTGCAAGTCCGCGCCGGGTTGCGACGACGAAATATATGCGACACCGCGTTAAAGTATTAACGATAAACGGCGGACAGAATTCACGGGAAAAGTGTCAATCGTCGGAATGTGGATCCGAGGAGTTTCTCAGGCGCGCCGGGTGCAAAGGGCGAACCCGACGAAATGCGGTGGAGTCGAGCTGCGGGAACAAAGGATCGAGGGCGCGTGATTCGTTTTGTTTTGGAAGAAATGCTACACCGGGATATCTTTATTGCGCAACAGGGGGGATAAGTATTTTGCTCGACAAGGCGTAACTAGCTAGCCGACGATAGCTGACAGCAGGGCGGGAGGGAGGGGGGGAGAACGGTGAAAAGTTGCGTGGGAAAAAAGAAAGGGAAAGATAAATATCTCGCGCGATAACACGTCGATGTCGCGGGCCGGGAGACACGACCGCGCGAATCGCACGTCCATACGGCAACTATATAATTCTTGCGAACTAGACCCACTAACCGAGACACGTCGAGACTATCGATCTACAATATTATACGCACACGAATGTGTACTGTAAGCAAACATCGGGCTACGCGCTCGGTTTAACACTTGTGCGCGCGTATCGCGCGGTCGGAGGGCAGGAAACAGAAAATTCCTTTTGACCTGGACAGAAGGAAATGGAAAAAAATTCGCGTCGTTGACGCCATCTAAAGGGGAACGCGAGAACTACCTTCAGCAGGTTTCACAGAGAAAACACGCTAGATTCAAGTGAATAATTATTCCGGTGCTCTTCAGCAAATTTTCGCTCGATCCGAGTGAAATATTTTCCAAGTAAATTATTCAAATGGAGTGTGTGCTCGATCCAAGTAAAATCGATTCGAATCAAAGTTTGCTAAGGAGTATCGGAGGAACTATTCACTTGAATCTGCCGCTTTTTTCTCGCGCGTATTTCTTCGATTGTTATTTCGTATTTAGCATCCTGCATCGTATCGGACGGATGGTTCTTCCATTAGGAAAATAGAATCAAATTATTATTCCCCGCGGACGATGTGATTCCTCGTCGAGCTTCGTGCGGCTCGTTTGGTATGCATCTCGAAGTGAACCCATCGATAACGGGAGACTTTTTCCCTCAACAGGGCGGGAAGAGACGGTAATCGACGAAACACTACTGACGCAAGCTGGAGAATCGTTCGACCTTAGTGACCTGGGTATGGTCTTAGCAGCGACGGCGGGGCGATGACGCTCAACCACCGTCCGCCGTCATCAGCAGGAGTCCCTCAGGACTCACCCAGCTTCCTGCTCCCGGTCCCGATCCCAGTCCCGAAGCCAATCTCCGACAATAGCCGCTGCTCGGCGCGGAACGTCGTGAAAACGTGCGCTACAACTGGCAGGCGGCATGAGAGATCGCTCTCATCATTACCGAGATCATCACGGACACGCCATGCCCCTCGAGGAGGTTCAAGGATTGTTACTTCCACCCTCCAGAACAGGTAAGTCGTTTCTCTCTCTCTCTCTCTCTCTCTCTCTCTCGTCTCTCGCGACAGAGGGCTGCGTTGCGTTCTCGTCACTGGAGTAGCGCGCATTTGGTATCGTCGAATTCAGTCTTGTTGCTGGAGGGCATTCGGATACACGAGTCGCTGCTTCTGCTTTCAGCACACGGTCGTTTTCATTCATTCATACACACACACACACACACACACATAGAGAGAAAGAGAGAGAGAGATTGTCTATCGTAAGTGTGTGACCGACGCTCCTCCGCTTGTTACAATTTAATTTCGTTAATCCTCGCGACTCTGAACACGTCGGCCGCGATTTGCGGGAAAATTAGTTTCCCTGCGAATTTAACGAAGCGCCTGCATTCTTACTCGTAAGGCGTACCGCTAAATCAATAAATGTCGCAGCGGCATCCGATCGTGCATCGAATTATCTCGCGAACGAATTGCCGCGACCGGCCGGTGGAGGAAGCGTCTCGCCTCGTTAAACGGATTCAATTTTAGCTCGGCTTACTCGAGGATGAGGCAAATGACACGGGGGTTAATTACCACTTAGTGACATCCCTGCGAAGAGCTGATCCCTATCCCGCGCAGCCTCTCTCAACTCGCGCCTGCCATCTCCTAATGATAATTTTGCACAACAGAGCACTCGATCGCCTGTCGCGCGATATCACACGTGTAATTAGGAAAATTTCGTAATTGAAGCGGCCAAGTAGCTGAAAGTGCTCTTTGATCAGGCTCCGATAGCGCCTCCTTCTTAAAGTTTCCACGTTAGTCGATCGCAAACAGATCATGTAAAATAACACCATTTACGCTTCTGATTGGTCGTCGCAGCAAGAGTTACAATCGACTAGCAATTAATGTAGAACTAATGTAGAACGATCTTTATACGTTCGGCAGATTATCCTTTTTTTCTCTCGCCGATCGCGCGGAGGATTATTTAGTGTCCTCGCACATCGACACGCTAGCGAATTTGGAACGGTGTCACTTTTCGCTTTCTTTCCCTCCCACTCTCAGTATCTCTCTTTCTTTTTCTCCTAGCAAATAAATCCTCGCAGGCGTCCAATTCGAGTATTCTAGTAGAAGTGTATCTAGTCGGTCTGACAAAAGTAACCAACTAATATAGGCTATATTAAATTTTCTAGCTCATTGGTTCGTCACTGGCTGATTACTCATTAAAACGTAGAATTGGTTTTATGATCCAGCCTGTTGTCAGACCGTTACACGTAAACTATGATAGGTAAATAGCGCGCTGTCTGTTCGAAAATAAATAATCTAGCCGCTGTATAATATACCCGCCTGCTAGCACTTAAAAATGAAACGACGATTCGAAATTGATGGTACGTTATTTCACAAAAATCTTAAAAGAAACAAAAGTGAACGTTACGTTATTGTCTGGTGATTAATTATGATTTCTCGTCTCGTAATTGGAACTTTTTTTTTTGGTTTAACCGTCAGCTATCTTATTTGTCTAGCGTTGCATTACTGACTGGTAGCGACGTTAGACACAAACTTACCGCTTTGTGGCATCAGACATCCGTGAGGTTCAGTTCCCACTGAGGGTGCGCGCCGTGATTCCGTTATGAATAAGCGGCGACTTAATTCCCCGTCTGGCGTTCCAGTCGTCTCTACTTTTAATCGACCGGCTCATCATGGTCCCTTTCTATCTCTTTCTCTGTTTTACGACAGGTAACCGGGGACCTCTGAATGTGACGATTGTACAGGTCGGCAGAGGAAATGGAGGCGGTGAAGACGGCGGAAGTGATTTACTGAGATTGGAGCCGCCGTCGGATTTAAGACCGGCACCGTCGCCCCTATCTGACACCAGTGCTACCTTGCAGTCTGACAACAATGACACCTTGGCCGGAGGTGAGAAGTATACCGCCCCCGTTACCCCGTGCTCTTCTCAAAGCTCGCCGTTATTCGCCTCGTCGTTGCGCGTTTTCGATGCTGGATAAATTTTTTACGTTTAATCTCGCCGAGTTGTCGGCGCTCATCTTACCAGAGGATCGAAGAATCCACGGACGAAGGATGATGTAATTGCGGGATCGGAGAATCCATAGATGAAAGACAATGATTCGTTAGGCATTAATTCGATAAGAACGAGATAAAGCTTCGATCGAGCGTGTCGGATGAGAAATCTGATATTTAACAAAGAACAACGATACGATTTGTATCGATTTAGTTACAATTTAGTTTTATCGGATTTGTTTTCAAATAAGAGGTCTGTTATCAAGAATGAAATAGATATAAATATATCTCTTTTTCTCTCTCTCTCTCTCTCTCTCTCTCGTAAGAAAACAAATATCTTCTTCGTAAATCACACACAGATCCTTCGTTCGTGACAGCAATTTCGTCAAAACGACTTGTGTCGATGCACGATATAAGTGAGATTAAGATTCGTTCAACCCGCCAGAGCAAAAATATATCCCACCTGGTTTTATATGACATAGATTTTAGGCATTATATGATGAGAGATATTCCGTGCATTCCCTTTCTATTTTTGAAATTATTTCATTAAAGGCCGCGGTTATATATTTGCACAAAACCGGGTAAAATATTTTCATCGCCCCGAGTCGGTCGAATTATGCATTACGTGCCACGGCGCCGTTAATTGCGATTTTTTGGGCCGTGTGTATGTGTGTGTGTGTTCCTTAAATATTGACGATCGAGTCTCGCTCACTCTCGGCCGGCGATAAGTTGCGTGACGTCATATCCCGTCACCGGAAGCGTTTCAACGGCGAGCTTTCGGTTACAGGCAGTTTGTCGAGGTTCGGCGAAAGAATGAGAGCGCGATCGAAAATAGACGCGAAAGGGGCGATAATGGAGGCGATATCGCGAGGTGACCGTTTAGCGATTTAACCCGCCGGCACAGCACGCAAAAACGAATTCCCGACGAATTTCGCAGGTGTCGATCCAAGGCTATTGCTGGGAACCGGTGGCGACCGTAACACTTGGGAAGGGCGTTACCACGTGAAGGAGCACCGGCGTGCTGGAAAAGCTACCTTCCAGGGTCAAGTTTACAATTTCCTGGAGCGTCCCACCGGCTGGAAGTGCTTCCTATATCACTTCTCTGTGTAAGTACCCACGATTTTTCTCGTGCGCGCGCGACTTCACCGCAAATCCAAGCGTGTGTTTTTACACATTTTGTTGTAGTCACTTTTTACATATTTGTAATTCACACGTGTCACTAGTGTAATTTTTACACACTTGCGCGCGTAAAATACCGCGTAACACGCGTAAAAATCTGTAGAAAGTGACTACATGTGAAATTACATACTCGGATTCGCAGTGTTGGCACGGCTTTCTCGCGTGAAACACCTCGCGATGACGCCTCGTTGGTAACACACACCTTCGACCTCGGCCGTCAGTAGTGGGTCGCAATATCCCTGAAAATCCTAATCCCGGTAAGGCAGACGAGAAGAAAAAGATTCTCTCACGATGTATCAAACGAGAATGGAATATCCGTCACGAGCCTGTTCCGCGCCGAGTTCACTTTTCGTCGGACGTCCAACAGCTGCGTAACTACTTAAACGGTCAGCGACGTATATCCTATAGTCAACAACAATGGGCCTTCCGTGGAAATAAAGTAAAAAGTTCCAAGTACATAATATCGCGCGCGCGCGCGCGCGCGAGCGGGCGAGCTTTCTTCGTTCACTTTATCACCTGCTCGCCACGCACAATGTGTCAAAGGGGAATTAACGCACCTAACGGCGCCGCGGCATCAATCTCTATCGTCACTTAATAAATATTATTAATACACGTCTCTCTCTCTCTCTCTCTCTTTCTTCCTTTCTCGAGAAAGAGATTGATGGCGGTCTCGAAATATCTCTCTACCACTACAGGCAGCGCCGCTGTACGAGCGACGATTAATTAATATGCATAAGTTTATACAAGATAAAGGCCGGCGCTTAACCCGTCCTTCCGTCGTAATCGTTAATTAAAAGTCCCTACTTTGAATCTTGACGCATCGAAAAAGTGTCGGACGGGCAAAAAATGATTAAACCCCTTGTAAACAACGGGGGGAGACTCGAGCTGACCGAAGCGCGCATTTCGAGCGATAACGCCTCGTCTGTAAAACGGACAGACAGATGCTGCCCATCCCTCCTCCCCCCCCCCCCCCCCCC